>NC_046966.1:26923836-26943836 GCF_009769545.1 Cyclopterus lumpus
GGAGGTAGGTGTACAGGTGAAGGTAGGTGGAGGTAGTTGTACAGGGGTGTACAGGTGGAGGTAGGTGTACAGGTGGAGGTAGGTGTACAGGTGGAGGTAGGTGGAGGTAGGTGGAGGTAGGTGTACAGGTGGAGGTAGGTGTACAGGTGGAGGTAGGTGGAGGTAGGTGTACAGGTGGAGGTAGGTGGAGGTAGGTGTACAGGTGGAGGTAGGTGTACAGATGGAGGTAGGTGGAGGTAGGTGTACAGGTGGAGGTAGGTGGAGGTAGATGTACAGGTGGAGGTAGGTGGAGGTAGGTGTACAGGTGGAGGTAGGTGGAGGTAGGTGTACAGGTGGAGGTAGGTGTACAGGTGGAGGTACAGGTGGAGGTAGGTGTACAGGTGGAGGTAGGTGTACAGGTGGAGGTAGGTGTACGGGTGGAGGTAGGTGTACAGGTGGAGGTACAGGTGGAGGTAGGTGTACAGGTGGAGGTAGGTGGAGGTAGGTGTACAGGTGGAGGTAGGTGGAGGTAGGTGTACAGGTGGAGGTAGGTGTACAGATGGAGGTAGGTGGAGGTAGGTGTACAGGTGGAGGTAGGTGGAGGTAGATGTACAGGTGGAGGTAGGTGGAGGTAGGTGTACAGGTGGAGGTAGGTGGAGGTAGGTGTACAGGTGGAGGTAGGTGTACGGGTGGAGGTAGGTGTACAGGTGGAGGTACAGGTGGAGGTAGGTGTACAGGTGGAGGTAGGTGGAGGTAGGTGTACAGGTGGAGGTAGGTGTACAGGTGGAGGTACAGGTGGAGGTAGGTGTACAGGTGGAGGTAGGTGTACAGATGGAGGTAGGTGGAGGTAGGTGTACAGGTGGAGGTAGGTGTACAGGTGGAGGTAGGTGTACGGGTGAAGGTAGATGTACAGGTGGAGGTAGGTGTACAGGTGGAGGTAGGTGTACAGGTGGAAGTAGGTGTACAGGTGGAGGTAGGTGTACAGGTGGAGGTAGGTGTACAGGTGGAAGTAGGTGTACAGGTGGAGGTAGGTGTACAGGTGGAAGTAGGTGTACAGGTGGAAGTAGGTGTACAGGTGGAGGTAGGTGTACAGGTGGAGGTAGATGTACAGGTGGAGGTAGGTGTACAGGTGGAAGTAGGTGTACAGGTGGAGGTAGATGTACAGGTGGAGGTAGGTGTACAGGTGGAGGTAGATGTACAGGTGGAGGTAGGTGTACAGGTGGAGGTAGGTGTACAGGTGGAGGTAGGTGGAGGTAGGTGTACAGGTGGAGGTAGGTGTACAGGTGGAGGTAGGTGTACAGGTGGAGGTAGATGTACAGGTGGAGGTAGGTGGAGGTAGGTGTACAGGTGGAGGTAGGTGTACAGGTGGAGGTAGGTGTACAGGTGGAGGTAGGTGGAGGTAGGTGTACAGGTGGAGGTAGGTGTACAGGTGGAGGTAGGTGTACAGGTGGAGGTAGGTGGAGGTAGGTGTACAGGTGGAGGTAGGTGTACAGGTGGAGGTAGGTGGAGGTAGGTGTACAGGTGGAGGTAGGTGTACAGGTGGAGGTAGGTGTACAGGTGGAAGTAGGTGTACAGGTGGAGGTAGGTGTACAGGTGGAAGTAGGTGTACAGGTGGAAGTAGGTGTACAGGTGGAGGTAGATGTACAGGTGGAGGTAGGTGTACAGGTGGAGGTAGATGTACAGGTGGAGGTAGGTGTACAGGTGGAGGTAGGTGTACAGGTGGAGGTAGGTGGAGGTAGGTGTACAGGTGGAGGTAGGTGTACAGGTGGAGGTAGGTGTACAGGTGGAGGTAGATGTACAGGTGGAGGTAGGTGGAGGTAGGTGTACAGGTGGAGGTAGGTGTACAGGTGGAGGTAGGTGTACAGGTGGAGGTAGGTGGAGGTAGGTGTACAGGTGGAGGTAGGTGTACAGGTGGAGGTAGGTGTACAGGTGGAGGTAGGTGGAGGTAGGTGTACAGGTGGAGGTAGGTGTACAGGTGGAGGTAGGTGGAGGTAGGTGTACAGGTGGAGGTAGGTGTACAGGTGGAAGTAGGTGTACAGGTGGAAGTAGGTGTACAGGTGGAGGTAGGTGTACAGGTGGAGGTAGGTGTACAGGTGGAGGTAGGTGTACAGGTGGAGGTAGGTGGAGGTAGGTGTACAGGTGGAGGTAGGTGTACAGGTGGAGGTAGGTGGAGGTAGGTGTACAGGTGGAGGTAGGTGTACAGGTGGAGGTAGGTGTACAGGTGGAGGTAGGTGTACAGGTGGAGGTAGGTGTACAGGTGGAAGTAGGTGTACAGGTGTGACTGTGTGGTGTCTCAGATCCAGGACATCAGGGTGGAGACTGAAGACAACAAAGAGAAGAGATCAGCTAAAGACGCTCTGCTGCTCTGGTGTCAGATGAAGACGGCCGGGTGAGACTACTGTATTCATACTAGTACTACAGATACTACTACTGATACTACTGCAGTACCTGTGTTTATACTAGTACTACAGATACTACTACTGATACTACTGCAGTACCTGTATTTATACTAGTACTAGTACTACAGATACTACTACTGATACTACTGCAGTACCTGTGTTTATACTAGTACTACAGATACTACTACAGTTACTACTGCAGTACCTGTGTTTATACTAGTACTACTGATACTACTAATGATACTACTGCAGTACCTGTATTTATACTAGTACTAGTACTACAGATACTACTACTGATACTACTGCAGTACCTGTGTTTATACTAGTACTACAGATACTACTACTGATACTACTGCAGTACCTGTGTTTATACTAGTACTACTGATACTACTAATGATACTACTGCAGTACCTGTATTTATTCTAGTACTACAGATACTACTACTGATACTACTGCAGTACCTGTGTTTATACTAGTACTACATATACTACTACTGATACTACTGCAGTACCTGTATTTATACTAGTACTACATATACTACTACTGATACTACTGCAGTACCTGTATTTATACTAGTACTACAGATACTACTGCAGTACCTGTATTTATACTAGTACTACTGATACTACTGCAGTACCTGTATTCATACTAGTACTACAGATACTACTACTGATACTACTGCAGTACCTGTGTTTATACTAGTACTACATATACTACTACTGATACTACTGCAGTACCTGTGTTTATACTACTACTAATACTACAGATACTACTACTGATACTACTGCAGTACTTGTGTTTATACTAGTACTACAGATACTACTACTGATACTACTGCAGTACCTGTGTTTATACTAGTACTACATATACTACTACTGATACTACTGCAGTACCTGTGTTTATACTAGTACTAATACTACAGATACTACTACTGATACTACTGCAGTACCTGTGTTTATACTAGTACTACATATACTACTACTGATACTACTGCAGTACCTGTGTTTATACTAGTACTACATATACTACTACTGATACTACTGCAGTACCTGTGTTTATACTAGTACTACAGATACTACTACTGATACTACTGCAGTACCTGTATTTATACTAGTACTAGTACTACAGATACTACTACTGATACTACTGCAGTACCTGTGTTTATACTAGTACTACATATACTACTACTGATACTACTGCAGTACCTGTATTTATACTAGTACTAGTACTACAGATACTACTACTGATACTACTGCAGTACCTGTATTCATACTAGTACTACTGATACTACTAATGATACTACTGCAGTACCTGTATTTATACTAGTACTAGTACTACATATACTACTACTGATACTACTGCAGTACCTGTGTTTATACTAGTACTACATATACTACTACTGATACTACTGCAGTACCTGTGTTTATACTAGTACTACAGATACTACTACTGATACTACTGCAGTACCTGTATTTATACTAGTACTAGTACTACAGATACTACTACTGATACTACTGCAGTACCTGTGTTTATACTAGTACTACATATACTACTACTGATACTACTGCAGTACCTGTATTTATACTAGTACTAGTACTACAGATACTACTACTGATACTACTGCAGTACCTGTATTCATACTAGTACTACTGATACTACTAATGATACTACTGCAGTACCTGTATTTATACTAGTACTAGTACTACAGATACTACTACTGATACTACTGCAGTACCTGTATTCATACTAGTACTACTGATACTACTAATGATACTACTGCAGTACCTGTATTTATACTAGTACTAGTACTACATATACTACTACTGATACTACTGCAGTACCTGTATTCATACTAGTACTACATATACTACTACTGATACTACTGCAGTACCTGTATTTATACTAGTACTAGTACTACATATACTACTAATGATACTACTGCAGTACCTGTATTTATACTAGTACTACTGATACTACTAATGATACTACTGCAGTACCTGTATTTATACTAGTACTAGTACTACATATACTACTACTGATACTACTGCAGTACCTGTGTTTATACTAGTACTACAGATACTACTACTGATACTACTACAGTACCTGTATTTATACTAGTACTACATATACTACTACTGATACTACTGCAGTACCTGTATTTATACTAGTACTACTGATACTACTGCAGTTTCTGTATTTATACTAGTACTACATATACTACTACTGATACTACTGCAGTACCTGTATTTATACTAGTACTACAGATACTACTACTGATACTACTGCAGTTTCTGTATTTATACTAGTACTACATATACTACTAATGATACTACTGCAGTACCTGTATTTATACTAGTACTAGTACTACATATACCACTGATACTACTGCAGTACCTGTATTTATACTAGTACTACAGATACTACTGCAGTACCTGTATTTATACTAGTACTACAGATACTACTGCAGTACCTGTATTTATACTAGTACTACAGATACTACTACTGATACTACTGCAGTACCTGTATTTATACTAGTACTAGTACTACAGATACTACTACTGATACTACTGCAGTACCTGTATTCATACTAGTACTACTGATACTACTAATGATACTACTGCAGTACCTGTATTTATACTAGTACTAGTACTACATATACTACTACTGAGACTACTACAGTACCTGTATTTATACTAGTACTACTGATACTACTGATACTACTACTGATACTACTACTATTACTAATACTACTACTACTACTTCTTATACTACTAGTACTACTACTACTACTACTACTTCTTATACTACTTCTTATACTACTACTACTACTACTACTACTACTACTACTACTACTTCTTATACTACTAGTACTACTACTACTACTACTACTTCTTATACTACTAGTACTACTACTACTACTTCTACTACTACTACTAGTACTTCTCCTAATACTTGTTGACCTCGTCTTCTTTGTTTCTTCAGATATTCCAACGTGAACATCCGCAACTTCAGCACCAGCTGGAGAGACGGCATGGCCTTCAATGCTCTGATCCACAAACACAGGTAAGCTCTTCATCATCTTCATGATCATCACCATCATCAGCATTATGCTTATTCAATTCAATTCAGTTTATTTTGTAAAGCCCAATATCACAAATCACAAACTCCCCTCAGAGGGCTTTACAATCTGTACACATACGACATCCCTGACCTTTGACCTCACATCAGATCAGGAAAAACTCCCCAAAAATAACCTTTCACAGGGAAAAAAGGGAAGAAACCTTCAGGAGAGCAACAGAGGAGGATCCCTCTCCCCGGATGGACAGATGAATAGATGTCATGTGACCAGATGAACAGAGTTACAGAGTTACATAAACACATTACATGAATATGACAATGTATGAATGGAACTCCAATCCATGAAACAGAAGGAGGTAGAGAGGAGGGGGCGGGGCATCAGCAGGGCCAATGGGAGGCCGGCTCACCAGCATCAGACACCTCCAGGTCCAATGGACCCTCTGAGACGTGAAGTCACAACGACTCCGGGGAGGAAGCAGAGTTAATAAGGTGCAATGGAGAGATGTAAATTCATCCATAAGGAGAGAGAGAAGAGGAGATAGGTGCTCAGTGTATCCTAAAACATCCCCCAGCAGCCTATAAGCCTATAGCAGCATATCAAGGGGCTGGACCAGGACAAACCTGATTCAGCCCTAACTATAAGGGCTATTAAAGAGGAAAGTCTTAAGTCTATTCTTGAATGAGGTGACTGTGTCTGCCTCCAGGACTGAAAGTGGAAGCTGGTTCCATAAAAGAGGAGCTTGATAACTGAAGGCTCTGGCTCCCATCTTACTTTTTAGGACTCTAGGAACCACAAGTAGCCCCGCATTTAGTGAGCAGCTCTCTAGTGGGGCAACATGGTACTACAAGCTCCTTAAGATATGATGGTGCATCACCAATCAAGGCTTTGTAGGTAAGGAGAAGAATTTTAAATGTCATTCTTGATTTTACAGGGAGCCAGTGCAGAGCAGCTAATACAGGAGTCATGTGATCTCTTTTCTTAGTTTTTGTGAGTACACGAGCTGCAGCATTCTGGATCAACTGGAGGGACTTAAGAGACTTATTAGAGCAGCCTGATAATAAGGAGTTGCAGTAATCTAGTCTGGAAGTAACAAACGCGTGAACCAGCTTTTCTGCATCTTTTTGAGACAAGATGTGTCTGATTTTTGAAATGTTACGTAAATGATAAAATGCAATCCTTGAGATTTGCTTAACGTGGAGTTAAAGGACAAGTCTCAGTCAAAGATAACTAGAGATTCTTTACAGTGGTGTTGGATGCCAGGGCAATGCCATCTACAGAAACCACATCACCAGATAATTGATCTCTGAGGTGTTCAGGGCCAGTAAAATAACTTCAGTTTTGTCTGAGTTTAACATCAGGAAGTTGCAGGTCATCCATGTTTTTATGTCTTTAAGACATTCTTGAATTTTAGCGAGCTGGTTGGTCTCCTCTGGTTTGATCCATAGATATAATTGAGTATCGTCTGCATAGCAATGAAAGTTTATGCAGTGTTTCCTGATAATATTGCCCAAAGGAAGCATATATAAGGTAAATAAAATTGGTCCAAGCACAGAACCTTGTGGAACTCCGTGATTAACGTTGGTGGTCATTGAGGCTTCATCGTTTACAAATACAAACTGAGATCGATCTGATAAATAGGATTTAAACCAACTTAGTGCGGTACCTGAAATGCCAATCGACTGATCCAGTCTCTGTAATAGGATGTCATGATCAATGGTGTCGAACGCAGCACTAAGGTCTAATAATACCAGTACAGAGATGAGTCCTTTATCAGCACTAAGGTCTAATAAGACCAGTACAGAGATGAGTCCTTTATCAGCACTAAGGTCTAACAAGACCAGTACGGAGATGAGTCCTTTATCAGCACTAAGGTCTAACAAGACCAGTACAGAGATGAGTCCTTTATCAGCACTAAGGTCTAACAAGACCAGTACAGAGATGAGTCCTTTATCAGCACTAAGGTCTAATAATACCAGTATGGAGATGAGTCCTTTATCAGCACTAAGGTCTAACAAGACCAGTACAGAGATGAGTCCTTTATCAGCACTAAGGTCTAACAAGACCAGTACAGAGATGAGTCCTTTATCAGCACTAAAGGTCTAACAAGACCAGTACAGAGATGAGTCCTTTATCAGCACTAAGGTCTAACAAGACCAGTACAGAGATGAGTCCTTTATCAGCACTAAGGTCTAACAAGACCAGTACAGAGATGAGTGCTTTATCAGCACTAAGGTCTAACAAGACCAGTACAGAGATGAGTCCTTTATCTGCACTAAGGTCTAACAAGACCAGTACAGAGATGAGTCCTTTATCAGCACTAAGGTCTAACAAGACCAGTACAGAGATGAGTCCTTTATCAGCACTAAGGTCTAACAAGACCAGTACACAGATGAGTCCTTTATCAGCACTAAGGTCTAACAAGACCAGTACAGAGATGAGTCCTTCATCAGCACTAAGGTCTAACAAGACCAGTACAGAGATGAGTCCTTTATCAGCACTAAGGTCTAACAAGACCAGTACAGAGATGAGTCCTTTATCAGCACTAAGGTCTAACAAGACCAGTACAGAGATGAGTCCTTTATCAGCACTAAGGTCTAACAAGACCAGTACAGAGATGAGTCCTCTATCCTTTAGTCCGTCTCATTTCATATGTGTGTGTGTGTGTGTATGTATGTATATATATATATATATATATATATATATATATATATATATATATATGTGTATATATATATATATATGTGTATATATATATACATATATATATATATATATATATATAAAACTTTGGTCCCTGGCTTCCCTACCTCCATGTTTCTGACTATGGAGCTGCCTATAACCAGAGTGGGTTTCTCAGCGGGTGAAGAGGTTGGTGGTTCTCAGTGGGCTTCTGTTTAGACCTCCTACTCCCTCGAACAGGTACCCAGCGTTACGGCTGCGCTGGGGCTGCCTGGGTGCAGCTAGCAGAAGCTATGTCTAGTTGGTCCCCACCGACTATGGGTGGGGGCAGGCTAACTAACGTAGCTAACGTCTGAGCTTCAATGGTGTGGAGCCGTGCATCTAACCCAGTTATCATCGTACACAAACACAGGTTATATCATCGTTATCTAAAGATAATGAAATATTTATTGAGTTGAGGATTTAATTATCAGAATCATCTTTATCTTCACACATTAAATATTTTCTCATCATCACTTTATTATTGTTATATTATTTAGGTTTAATGACTTTATTATTGTTATATTATTTAGGTTTTAATGTTTTTATTGTTGTTATATTATTTAATTAAGTTTTATGGCTTTATTATTGTTATATTATTTAATTAGGTTTTAATGACTTTATTATTGTTAGATTATTTAGGTTTAGTGAATTTATTATTGTTATATTATTTAAGTATGTTTTAATGTTTTTATTATTGTTATATTATTTAATTACGTTAATATTGTTTTATTATTTAGGTTTTAATGACGTTAATATTGTTTTATTATTTAGGTTTTAATGTTTTTATTGTTATATTATTTAGGTTTTAATGTTTTTATTATTTTTATATTATTTATTTAGGTTTCAATGTTTTTATTATTGTTATATTATTTAATTAGATTTTAATGTTTTTATTATTGTTATATTATTTAGGTTTTAATGACTTTATTATTGTTATATTATTTAGGTTTTAATGACTTTATTATTGTTATATTATTTAGGGTTTAATGACGTTAATATCTCGGACATCTCAAATTTGAAATAAATGTTTTTTTTTCTTCAGACCCGATCTGATTGATTTTGACAAACTGAAGAAGTCCAACGCTCACCACAACCTGCAGAACGCCTTCAACCTGGCGGAGCAACACCTCGGCCTCACCAAGCTGCTGGATCCAGAGGGTACTGAGGTTTAACTAAACCTGACCTGAAACACAGCCAGTTCAACTAGACCTGACCTGAAACACATCTAGTTTAACTAAACCTGACCTGAAACACATCCAGTTCAACTAAACCTGACCTGAAACACATCCAGTTCAACTAGACCTGACCTGAAACACATCTAGTTTAACTAAACCTTACCTGAAACACATCTAGTTTAACTAAACCTGACCTGAAACACATCCAGTTCAACTAAACCTGACCTGAAACACATCCAGTTCAACTAGACCTGACCTGAAACACATCTAGTTCAACTAAACCTTACCTGAAACACATCTAGTTTAACTAAACCTGACCTGAATCACATCTAGTTCAACTAAACCTTACCTGAAACACATCTAGTTTAACTAAACCTGACCTGAATCACATCTAGTTTAACTAAACCTCATCTGAAACACAGCCAGTTTAACAAAACCCGTCCTGAAACACCTGAAACGCATCCTGTTTAACTAAACCTGACCTGAAAGACACATCCGGTTTAACTTTGTTGTGTTGCAGATATCAGCGTTGACCATCCTGATGAGAAGTCCGTCATCACCTACGTGGTGACGTATTACCACTACTTCTCCAAGATGAAAGCTCTGAAGGTGGAGGGCAAACGCATCGGAAAGGTAAGACGAAAGATTCAAACCTTAACTTGTAATATTATATTCACCAGACACCAGGAGAATAACAGGTATTATCTCTATAATACAGTATTGAAGCCCCTAGTGGACACCAGGAGAATAACAGGTATTATCTCTATAATACAGTATTAATGCCCCTAGTGGACACCAGGAGAATAACAGGTATTATCTCTATAATACAGTATTGAAGCCCCTAGTGGACACCAGGAGAACAACATGTATTATCTCTATAATACAGTATTAATGCCCCCAGTGGACACCAGGAGAACAACATGTATTATCTCTATAATACAGTATTAATGCCCCTAGTGGACACCAGGAGAACAACATGTATTATCTCTATAATACAGTATTAATGCCCCTAGTGGACACCAGGAGAACAACAGGTATTATCTCTATAATACAGTATTAATGCCCCTAGTGGACACCAGGAGAATAACATGTATTATCTCATAATACAGTATTAATGCCCCTAGTGGACACCAGGAGAACAACATGTATTATCTCAGAATACAGTATTAATTCCCCTAGTGGACACCAGGAGAATAACATGTATTATCTCATAATACAGTATTAATGCCCCTAGTGGACACCAGGAGAATAACATGTATTATCTCATAATACAGTATTAATGCCCCTAGTGGACACCAGGAGAATAACATGTATTATCTCATAATACAGTATTAATGCCCCTAGTGGACACCAGGAGAACAACATGTATTATCTCATAATACAGTATTAATGCCCCTAGTGGACACCAGGAGAACAACATGTATTATCTCATAATACAGTATTAATGCCCCTAGTGGACACCAGGAGAATAACATGTATTATCTCATAATACAGTATTAATGCCCCTAGTGGACACCAGGAGAATAACATGTATTATCTCATAATACAGTATTAATGCCCCTAGTGGACACCAGGAGAACAACATGTATTATCTCTATAATACAGTATTGATGCCCCTAGTGGACACCAGGAGAATAACATGTATTATCTCATAATACAGTATTAATGACCCTAGTGGACACCAGGAGAATAACATGTATTATCTCATAATACAGTATTAATGCCCCTAGTGGACACCAGGAGAATAACATGTATTATCTCATAATACAGTATTAATGACCCTAGTGGACACCAGGAGAACAACATGTATTATCTCTATAATACAGCAGTGATGCCCCTAGTGGACACCAGGAGAATAACATGTATTAGCTCCATAGATCATGTCATGTCATTTAGCTGACGCTTTTATCCAAAGCGACTTACAATAAGTGCATTAAACCATGAGTCCAAACTCAGAACAACAAGAATCAAGCAAGTACAATTTCTTCAATAAAGTTAAACTACAAAGTACTATCCGTAAGTGCCATTTAAGTGCTACTAAAGTGCTATCGGTAAGGGACATTTTAGTGCTACTACGGCATTTAAGTGCTACCTATTCAAGGTATAGTCGAAAAAGATGTGTTTTTAGTTTGCGCTGGAAGATGTAGAGACTTTCTGCTGTCCTGATGTCAATGGGAAGCTCGTTCCACCAATGAGGAGCCAGCACAGCAAACAGTCGTGACTTTGTTGAGTGTTTAGCTCGAAGTGAAGGAGCTACAAGCAGATTGGCAGAAGCCGAGCGAAGTGAACGGGCTGGGGTGTGAGGTTAGACCATGTCCTGGGTGTGCGGATAGACCATGTCCTGGGTGTGAGGTTAGACCATGTCCTGGGTGTACGGTTAGACCATGTCCTGGGTGTGCGGTTAGACCATGTCCTGGGTGTGAGGTTAGACCATGTCCTGGGTGTGAGGTTAGACCATGTCCTGGGTGTGCGGTTAGACCATGTCCTGGGTGTGAGGTTAGACCATGTCCTGGGTGTGCGGTTAGACCATGTCCTGGGTGTGAGGTTAGACCATGTACTGGATGTGAGGTTAGACCATGTCCTGGATGTAGACTGGACCCGATCTGTTCGCAGCACGGTACGCAAGTACCAATGTTTTGAAGCGGATGCGGGCGGCCACCGGTAACCAGTGAAGGTCGCGGAGGAGCGGAGTAGTGTGGGTACATTTCGGTCGGTTGAAGACCAGTCGAGCAGCTGCATTCTGGATGAGCTGTAGAGGTCGAATGGCATTAGCAGGTAGACCTGAAGGAGGAGTTACAGTAGTCTAGCCGTGAGATGACCAGAGCCTGGACCAGAACCTGGACCAGAGCCTGGACCAGAGCCTGGACCAGAACCTGTGCCGCCTTCTGAGTGAGAAGAGGTCGTATTCTCCTGATGTTGTACAGCATGTACCTACAGGAGCGTGTTGTTGTGGTAATGTTGGCAGTCAGGGAGAGTCGACTGTCGAGCGTCACTCCGAGGTTCGTGGCAGTCGGAGTCGGAACCAGCACTGAGTTGTTGAAGTTAATAGTCAGGTTGTGGGTGGGAGAGCCTTTTCCTGGAAGGAGGAGAAGTTCAGTCTTGTCCGGGTTAATTTTCAGGTGGTGTGCGGACATCCACTGAGAGATGTCGGTCAGACATCCACTGAGAGATGTTAATCAGACATCCACTGAGAGATGTCAATCAGACATCCACTGAGAGATGTCAGTCAGACATCCACTGAGAGATGTCGGTCAGACATCCACTGAGAGATGTTAATCAGACATCCACTGAGAGATGTCAGTCAGACATCCACTGAGAGATGTCAGTCAGACATCCACTAAGAGATGTCGGTCAGACATCCACTGAGATGTCAGTCAGACATCCACTGAGAGATGTCAGTCAGTCAGGCAGAGATTCGTGCTGCTACCTGTGTTTCAGATTGGGGAAACGAGAGGATCAGTTGGGTGTCGTCAGCATAGCTGTGGTAGGTGAAGCCATGCGAGCGAATGACAGAGAGAGAGAGTTGGTGTACAGAGAGAAGAGAAGAGGACCAAGGACTGAGCCCTGAGGGACCCCAGTAGTCAGAGGACAAGGCTCAGACACAGATCCTCTCCAGGTTACCCGGTAAGAGCGGTCGGTGAGGTAGGATGAGAAGAGTGAGAGCAGAGCCTGAGATACCAGGTCCTGGAGGGAGGACATGAGGATCTGGTGGTTCACTGTGTCAAAGGCAGCGGAAAGGTCTAGAAGGATGAGGACAGAGGAGAGAGAGGCTGCTCTAGCAGTGTGAAGCTGCTCAGAGACAGCAAGGAGGGCTGTCTCTGTTGAGTGGCCTGTCTTGAATCCAGACTGGTGGGGGTCTAGAAGGTTGTTACTGTGGAGAAAGGAGGAGACTTGGTTAAAGATGGCTCGCTCTAGAGTTTTGGAGAGGAAGGGGAGGAGAGAGACAGGTCTGTAGTTGTTGACTTCAGGTCTGTAGTTGTTGACTTCAGATGGGTCCAGAGTGGGTTTCTTCAGGAGAGGGTTGACTCCGCCTCCTTCAGAGAGTTAGGGAAACAGCCGGTTGAGAGGGAGGTGTTAATAAGATGGGTGAGAAAGGGAAGAAGGTCAGGAGCAATGGACTGGAGAATGTGAGACGGGATGGGGTCAAGGGGGCAGGTGGTTGGGGGGTCAGAGGTTACCAAGGTAAGAACTTGATTAGGAGATAGGGGGATAAAAGAGGAAAACAAGGGGGAAGAAGGTGAAGTTACTGGAGGTGTAGTTGAGGAAGATGGATTAGTAAATGAGGAGCGTATGTCGTCTATCTTTTTTGTAAAGTAGTCAACAAAGTGGCTTGGTAGAAGGGTGGAGGGAGGGGGGGACCAGGGGGGTCAAGGAGGTTGGAAAAAATTGAGAAGAGCTTTTTAGGGTTAGATAAAGAGGATTCGATTCTGATTGATAGAACAGACTTTTGGCTGCAGAGATGGACGCAGAGAAGGAGGAGAGAAGAGATTGATAGGCAAGCAGGTCGCTGGCGTGTTTGGATTTTCGCCATTTCCTTTCCGATGCTCACATAGTGGCTCTCTCGGCGCGCACCGGTTCGGACAGCCACGGAGCCGGAGAGGACTTGCAGATCAAATATGAGAAAGTGGATCAATGTGGTAGAAAACTGATCTAGATTGATAAACCTGACTTAATAGAATACATGATTCCATGCTGTAAAGGGTTTAAACACAGTGGTTTTATGTCTGTATGTATATGTATATTCAAGGTTCAGGACAATAAAATAAGAAGCAGTTCAGTGTAGCGTCTTTAGTGCTGCTGATCTAAAGAGCCGACTAAATCAAACACATGACAGGACACGTCTCCGTTTCTCTGTCCAGGTGTTGGATAACGCCATCGAGACGGAGAAGATGATCGAGAAGTACGAGTCTCTGGCCTCAGACCTGCTGGAGTGGATCGAACAGACCATCATCATCCTCAACAACAGGAAGTTCGCCAACTCTCTGGTCGGAGTCCAGCAGCAGCTTCAAGCCTTCAACACCTACCGAACAGTGGAGAAACCCCGAAGTCAGAACCTTCGGCTTGTAGTTTCATTAAACAAAATATTTCAGAACTTGAACTGACGGAGGGTATGAAATACAACCTCTGCTTGCTCCTTTAACTCTTGTCCCTCTCGCCTGTCTTCAGGTTCACAGAGAAGGGAAACCTGGAGGTTCTTCTGTTCACCATCCAGAGTAAGATGAGAGCCAACAACCAGAAGGTCTACATGCCCCGAGAGGGAAAGCTCATCTCGGATATCAACAAGGTGAGAGCTGCTCCATCTCCAGGTCGGAGGTCCAGATCCTCCAGTCATGAATGTTAGATATTTTATCTTTCATTGGTCTTTTCTTAAAGATTAAATATGCATGCATTAAATATGCAGAACACGTTCAGGTAGCAGCTTCTTCTTCTTCTTCATGTTGGCAGATCAGCTGAAGATAATTATCTTTAATTCTGAAAGTAACTTGTAAGTAAAATGAAATGAAACATGACTGTTGTCTAATTACCTCAACATGAGTCTGCTGAGCAGATCTGGCCTCCATCTTGGATGAATCATCTTTGAGATTCTATTTGGATTCAATATTTGTAGACTGAAGACGGAGCTTTCAAACCCTGAACCAGGCTCACAGGGACTGAGTTTGAGGACAGTTTGCTTGTCGGAGTAGCAACAGTTAAGGTCTGCTGCTTCACAGCTCTTAATAACCTTGAGAGGAAGTGTTTGATGGTGATGGTGTTCGCCGGCAGGCCTGGGAGCGACTGGAGAAGGCAGAGCATGAGAGGGAGCTGGCTCTGAGGATGGAGCTGATTCGTCAGGAGAAACTGGAACAACTCGCCAGACGCTTCGACCGCAAGGCGGCCATGAGAGAGACCTGGCTCAGTGAGAACCAGAGGCTGGTGTCGCAGGTAAGAAGCCAGCAGCGGCATGCAGGTGCTGCTCCACGTTGGCATCAGCTGCAACTGAAATTAAACTGCATGTGTTTGGTTCATCTCTCCAGGACAACTTTGGGTTTGACCTTCAGGCCGTCGAGGCGGCCACCAAGAAGCACGAGGCAATAGAGACGGACATCGCAGCGTACGAGGAGCGTGTCTCGGCCGTGTCTCTGTGGCCAAGGAGCTGGAGGTGGAGCACTACCACGACATCAAACGCATCACGGCCAGGAAGGACAACGTGATCCGGCTGTGGGAGTACCTGCTGGAGCTGCTGAAGGCCCGCAGACAGAGACTGGAGATGAACCTGGGCCTGCAGAGAGTCTTCCAGGAGATGCTCTACATCATGGACTGGATGGACGAGATGAAGGTACGCTGGTGAACCAAACCCAATCATGGAGAAGATTGAGATCGCCCAGCACAGAGAAGGCCAGGATGTGTTTAGCTCAAAGACCAGAAATGGAGGAAGAAGCTGATCACTGCCATCCAAACTAGTCCTGTGTCTCTTTGTTTGTTTTGGTTTCTAGATGTTGCTGCTGTCTCAGGATTATGGGAAACATCTATTGGGTGTGGAGGACCTGCTTCAGAAACACGCCCTGGTGGAGGCTGACATCTCTATCCAGGCTGACCGGGTGAAGGCAGTCAGCACCAACGCTACCAAGTACTCCGTCAACGATGACGGTGAGCAGCGTGGTTTGTCCTCGTCCCTCTGTTGAAACATTCCGTCTAAATTAGAAGGTGTTTTATTCATCAGTTACTTTTTGTTTGTGGAGCAGGGACACTAGTCAGGCCTTTTACCTTGACCAACCAGTAAAAGCTTCTTTCTCTATGTGGCAGCAGTGTAAAGTTGAGATTACTTCACAAGTGAAAAACAAGAACTAAATCAGCTAGGTCCTGATAATAGTGTGTTCTTGTCCAGGCTACAAGCCCTGCGACCCTCAGGTCATCCAGGACCGGGTCTCTCACCTGGAGTTCTGCTACCAGGAGCTGACCCAGCTGGCCGCTGAGCGCCGCGCCCGCCTGGAGGAGTCCCGCCGTCTTTGGAAGTTCTTCTGGGAGATGGCTGAAGAGGAAGGCTGGATCCGTGAGAAGGAGCAGATCCTGTCCTCTGTCGAGCACGGCAAGGACCTGACGGGGGTGCTTCGCCTCCTCAGCCAGCACCGCGCCCTAGAGGATGAGATGAGCGGCCGCGCTGGCCACCTTAAGCACACCATTGCAGAGGGCCAGGCTATGGTGCAGACCGACCACTTCGCCACCACCAAGATCCAGCAGCGTATCAACGACCTTCAGGCTCAGTGGGCGGCGCTGGAGCAGCTGGCAGCGGTGAGAAGGAAGAGGCTGGAGGAGGCTCTGGCACTACACCAGTTCCAGGCCGATGCAGATGATGTTGACGCCTGGACGCTGGATGCCCTGCGAATCGTCTCCAGCGGAGAGACGGGCCATGATGAATTCTCCACCCAGGCTCTCTTCAGGAAGCACAAGGATGCAGCAGCGGAGGTGGCCAGCTACAGACCGGTCATTGACTCACTCCACGAGCAGGCTGCCTTACTGCCTCAAGAGGAGGCCGAGTCAGAGGAGGTGCATGGACGTCTGGCCGGCATCGAGGAACGCCACAAGGAGGTGACAGAGCTGACAAAGCTGAGGAAGCAGGCGCTGCACGATGCTCTGGCACTCTACAAGATGTTCAGCGAGGCCAACGCCTGTGAGGTTTGGATCGACGAGAAGGAGCAGTGGCTAAACAGCATGGAGATCCCAGAGAAACTGGAGGACCTTGAAGTCGTACAGCACAGGTAGGATCACAAGAGTCTGCATACATGTAAGTGACTGTCCATCTCTTTCAGCCTGAACTGTATTCACGTGGACTGTCTGCTTGGAAGGTTTGAGAGTCTGGAGCCGGAGATGAACAACCAGGCATCTCGTGTTGCTGTGGTAAACCAGATCGCCCGGCAGCTGATGCACAATGGTCACCCGAGTGAAAAGAACATCAAAACCCAGCAGGACAAACTCAACAACAGGTAGAAACGGATTAAACATGTAATATTTAACAACATATTAAGTCTGTCCTCAGTGTAAACACCATGAAACTGTTTGTGTGATCGTACCTGTGGACTGTGATGATCCTATCCTCTACTCCTAGGTGGAGCCAGTTCCGAGATCTGTTGGACCAGAAGAAAGAGTCCCTGAACTCGGCGCTGGGTGTGCAGAACTACCACCTCGACTGCAACGAGACAAAGTCCTGGATCAAAGAGAAGACCAAAGTCATCGAGTCCACCCAGGAGCTGGGCAATGACCTCACTGGGGTCATGGCTCTGCAGCGCAAACTGACCGGTATGGAGCGTGACCTGGCTGCCATCGAGGACAAACTGGGCGATCTGCGAGGCGAGGCCCAGCGGCTGGCAGAGGAGCACCCCGACCAGGCAAAGGCCATCACAGGCCGCCTGGCTGAGATCACCGCCGTCTGGGAAGAAATGAAGAACACTCTGAAGAACCGCGAGGAGTCGCTGGGCGAGGCCAGGAAGCTACAGCAGTTCTTGCGCGAGCTGGATGACTTCCAGTCGTGGCTGTCTCGCACTCAGACAGCCATTGCCTCCGAGGACATGCCCAACACTCTGGCTGAGGCCGAGAAGCTCATGGCCCAGCACGAAGGCATAAAGAACGAGATCCAGAACTACGAAGAGGACTACCAGAAGATGCGGGACATGGGGGAAATGGTGACACAGGGCCAGACGGACGCGCAGTACATGTTCCTTCGACAGAGGCTACAGGCACTCGACACCGGCTGGAACGAACTGCACAAGATGTGGGAGAACCGACAGAACCTGCTGTCCCAGTCTCATACCTACCAGCTGTTCCTCAGGGACACCAAGCAGGCTGAGGCCTTCCTCAACAACCAGGTAAACCCAAAGAGATTCTCCTAACTGCAGTCTAGTGTCTTGAATGTCATGAGGATCAGGATTGGACCTGTTCTCAGTGGCACATTCACTGCTGACCAGAGAACCTGATCTGAAAAAAGAAAGGTAGACTCTAAAAAGAACCCATACTCAACATTATTCTTTGATGTCCAAGTCTTTGGTCCAAGTAAAAAAAAAAAGAAAAAAAGAAAGGCTTTATTTCACCAGCTCAGAAGTTGTATTTTCCTGATCTGCATGGAAATTCAGGTCCTTAGAGAACCATCCGCACAGAACACAGGTACAGATAGGTACAGATATCCAGAAGATGAACCCATAACACCTCATGACTTTTCCTCACATAGACTTACCCCTAGCGGTACTGAACCCCGTGTCCTCACCCCACAGGAGTACGTCCTCGCTCACACTGAGATGCCCACCACTCTCCAGGGAGCAGAGGCCGGAATCAAGAAGCAGGAGGACTTCATGACCACCATGGACGCCAACGAAGACAAGATCAATGGCGTGGTGGAGGCCGGCAGGCGGCTGGCCAGCAACGGAAACATCAACGCCGAGCGCATCCAGGAGAGAGTGGCCTCCATCGACGACAGGTGGACATCAGCTTCAGATCACATTTCAGACATGTTAGAACAATGATCACTGGACTTTATAAGTCAGTGAAACGTCTGCTTCTCTAGAAGCTCAGTTCTAAATGAAAGTGGATTATGTTTCAATGACGTAACTTACTGTCACTCTTCCTCCCGGTAGGAGAATGTGTTTGTTGTTCTTGATCTGACCTCGTCCTCCATGTTTCAGACACAAGAAGAACCGGGAGGCTGCGGTGGAGCTGCTGATGAGACTGAAGGACAACAGAGATCTGCAGAAGTTCCTGCAGGACTGCCAGGAGGTGCGTTTCATTGCTTTGTTAACTTTCTTTAAGAGATGACACGTAACATCTGTTCTTTGCTCCACTTGAGGGGTACAGATGGCCAGAAGCTGATATCAATGTATTGATCCCAGGATGAACCTTCTGGCCATCAGTGACCCTTGATAACATCAGTGTTTGTGTCCAGCTGTCTCTGTGGATCAGTGAGAAGATGCTCACGGCCCAGGACATGACCTACGACGAGGCCAGGAACTTGCACAGCAAGTGGCTGAAGCATCAGGCCTTCATGGCCGAGCTGCAGGCCAACAAAGAGTGGCTGGACAAGATCCAGAAGGTACGGAGGTCTGAGCTCTGAGGCTGGTGGATGGACACAGTGTTAGATCATATATGTATAGATACATGTATGTATCTATACATATATACATATTCAATTCAATTCAGTTTATTTTGTATAGCCCAATATCACAAATTACAAATTTGCCTCAGAGGGCTTTACAATCTGTACACATACGACATCCCTGATCCAGGACCTCACATCGAATAATATACATATTATCCATATTTATATAGTTTTGGTTGGTGTGACTGCAGGACGGGATGCTGCTGGTGTCGGAGAAGCCGGAGACGGAGACGGTGGTGAAGGAGAAGATGGCGGTGCTGCACGCCATGTGGGAGGAGCTAGAGTCGACCACGCAGACGAAGGCTCAGTGTCTGTTCGACGCCAACAAGGCCGAGCTGTTTACGCAGAGCTGCGCCGACCTCGACAAGTGGATGGGGGGCCTGGAGGGTCAGATCCAGTCCGAGGACCATGGCAAAGACCTGACCTCCGTCAACATCCTGCTGAAGAAACAGCAGGTAGGCTGACATAGTACTGGAGGAAACACCACTGTATACTTCTACTGCCTAACAATACAAAAAGAGTAGTAG
>NC_046966.1:26948836-26966336 GCF_009769545.1 Cyclopterus lumpus
CCTCTTTCCTCTCCTTCCTTCCTCCCTCTCCTCTCACCCCCTCCTCTCCCTCTTTATTCTCCTTCCTTCCTCCCTCTCCTCTCACCCCCTCCTCTCCCTCTTTATTCTCCTTCCTTCCTCCCTCTCCTCTCACCCCCTCCTCTCCCTCTTTATTCTCCTTCCTTCCTCCCTCTCCTCTCACCCCCTCCTCTCCCTCTTTATTCTCCTTCCTTCCTCCCTCTCCTCTCACCCCCTCCTCTCCCTCTTTATTCTCCTTCCTTCCTCCCTCTCCTCTCACCCCCTCCTCTCCCTCTTTATTCTCCTTCCTTCCTCCCTCTCCTCTCACCCCCTCCTCTCCCTCTTTCCTCTCCTTCCTTCCTCCCTCTCCTCACACCCCCTCCTCTCCCTCTTTCCTCTCCTTCCTTCCTCCCTCTCCTCTCACCCCCTCCTCTCCCTCTTTATTCTCCTTCCTTCCTCCCTCTCCTCTCACCCCCTCCTCTCCCTCTTTATTCTCCTTCCTTCCTCCCTCTCCTCTCACCCCCTCCTCTCCCTCTTTCTTCTCCTTCCTTCCTCCTTCTTCTCCCCCCCCCCCCCCCCCCCCCCCCCCCCCCCAGTCCTGGAGGTGCACCAGTTCTCCAGGGATGCCGGGGTGGCGGAGGCGTGGCTTCTGGGCCAGGAGCCCTACCTGTCTGGGAGGGAGGTGGGTCAGAGCGTGGACGAGGTGGAGAAGCTCATCAAACGCCACGAGGCCTTCGAGAAGTCCGCCGCCACCTGGGAGGAGCGCTTCTCTGCCCTGGAGAGGCTGACCACGGTGAGCACCTCCACCCTCTGGGTCTGACCTCCTTCTGGGTCTGACCTCCTTCTGGGTCTGACCTCCTTCTGGGTCTGACCTCCTCTTCTACGTCATGTCGAGAAGAAGGTCCTCTCAGCCAATCACAGCTCTCTGTCTTCTTCAGCTGGAGCTGCTGGAGGTGAGGAGGCTGCAGGAGGAAGAGGAGAGGATGAGGAGGCCCCCGACTCCAGAGCCGGTTATCGTTCAGCAGGAGGAGGAAGCCCAGCAGCAGAGGTGAGAGCTCACTCACTTGTTCACTCACTCACTCTTTCACTCACTCACTTGTTCACTCACTCACTTATTCACTCACTCCCTTATTCACTCACTCTTTCACTCACTCACTTGTTCACTCACTCCCTTATTCACTCACTCACTTGTTCACTCACTCACTTATTCACTCACTCACTCCCTTATTCACTCACTCTTTCACTCACTCACTTGTTCACTCACTCACTTATTCACTCACTCACTTGTTCACTCACTCACGTATTCACTCACTCACTCCCTTATTCACTCACTCCCTTATTCACTCACTCCCTTATTCACTCACTCACTTGTTCACTCACTCCCTTATTCACTCACTCTTTCACTCACTCACTCACTCACTTGTTCACTCACTCCCTTATTCACTCACTCACTCCTTATTCACTCACTCACTTGTTCACTCACTCACTTGTTCACTCACTCACTCCCTTATTCACTCACTCACTTGTTCACTCACTCCCTTATTCACTCACTCACTTATTCACTCACTCACTCACTCCCTTATTCACTCACTCTTTCACTCACTCACTTGTTCACTCACTCACTTATTCACTCACTCACTTGTTCACTCACTCACATATTCACTCACTCACTCCCTTATTCACTCACTCTTTCACTCACTCACTTGTTCACTCACTCCCTTATTCACTCACTCACTCCCTTATTCACTCACTCTTTCACTCACTCACTCACTCACTTGTTCACTCACTCCCTTATTCACTCACTCTTTCACTCACTCACTTGTTCACTCACTCCCTTATTCACTCACTCCCTTATTCACTCACTCACTTGTTCACTTACTCCCTTATTCACTCACTCACTTGTTCACTCACTCACTTATTCACTCACTCCCTTATTCACTCACTCTTTCACTCACTCACTTGTTCACTCACTCCCTTATTCACTCACTCCCTTATTCACTCACTCCCTTATTCACTCACTCACTTGTTCACTCACTCCCTTATTCACTCACTCTTTCACTCACTCACTCACTCACTTGTTCACTCACTCCCTTATTCACTCACTCACTCCTTATTCACTCACTCACTTGTTCACTCACTCACTTGTTCACTCACTCACTCCCTTATTCACTCACTCACTTGTTCACTCACTCCCTTATTCACTCACTCACTTATTCACTCACTCACTCACTCCCTTATTCACTCACTCTTTCACTCACTCACTTGTTCACTCACTCACTTATTCACTCACTCACTTGTTCACTCACTCACATATTCACTCACTCACTCCCTTATTCACTCACTCTTTCACTCACTCACTTGTTCACTCACTCCCTTATTCACTCACTCCCTTATTCACTCACTCACTTGTTCACTCACTCCCTTATTCACTCACTCTTTCACTCACTCACTTGTTCACTCACTCCCTTATTCACTCACTCTTTCACTCACTCACTTGTTCACTCACTCCCTTATTCACTCACTCCCTTATTCACTCACTCACTTGTTCACTTACTCCCTTATTCACTCACTCACTTGTTCACTCACTCACTTATTCACTCACTCCCTTATTCACTCACTCTTTCACTCACTCACTTGTTCACTCACTCCCTTATTCACTCACTCACTTGTTCACTCACTCACTTATTCACTCACTCACTCCCTTATTCACTCACTCTTTCACTCACTCACTTGTTCACTCACTCACTTATTCACTCACTCACTTGTTCACTCACTCACGTATTCACTCACTCACTCCCTTATTCACTCACTCCCTTATTCACTCACTCCCTTATTCACTCACTCACTTGTTCACTCACTCCCTTATTCACTCACTCTTTCACTCACTCACTCACTCACTTGTTCACTCACTCCCTTATTCACTCACTCACTCCTTATTCACTCACTCACTTGTTCACTCACTCACTTGTTCACTCACTCACTTGTTCACTCACTCACTCCCTTATTCACTCACTCACTTGTTCACTCACTCCCTTATTCACTCACTCACTTATTCACTCACTCACTCACTCCCTTATTCACTCACTCTTTCACTCACTCACTTGTTCACTCACTCACTTATTCACTCACTCACTTGTTCACTCACTCACATATTCACTCACTCACTCCCTTATTCACTCACTCTTTCACTCACTCACTTGTTCACTCACTCCCTTATTCACTCACTCACTCCCTTATTCACTCACTCTTTCACTCACTCACTCACTCACTTGTTCACTCACTCCCTTATTCACTCACTCTTTCACTCACTCACTTGTTCACTCACTCCCTTATTCACTCACTCCCTTATTCACTCACTCACTTGTTCACTTACTCCCTTATTCACTCACTCACTTGTTCACTCACTCACTTATTCACTCACTCCCTTATTCACTCACTCTTTCACTCACTCACTTGTTCACTCACTCCCTTATTCACTCACTCCCTTATTCACTCACTCCCTTATTCACTCACTCACTTGTTCACTCACTCCCTTATTCACTCACTCTTTCACTCACTCACTCACTCACTTGTTCACTCACTCCCTTATTCACTCACTCACTCCTTATTCACTCACTCACTTGTTCACTCACTCACTTGTTCACTCACTCACTCCCTTATTCACTCACTCACTTGTTCACTCACTCCCTTATTCACTCACTCACTTATTCACTCACTCACTCACTCCCTTATTCACTCACTCTTTCACTCACTCACTTGTTCACTCACTCACTTATTCACTCACTCACTTGTTCACTCACTCACATATTCACTCACTCACTCCCTTATTCACTCACTCTTTCACTCACTCACTTGTTCACTCACTCCCTTATTCACTCACTCCCTTATTCACTCACTCACTTGTTCACTCACTCCCTTATTCACTCACTCTTTCACTCACTCACTCACTCACTTGTTCACTCACCTCCCTTATTCACTCACTCTTTCACTCACTCACTTGTTCACTCACTCCCTTATTCACTCACTCCCTTATTCACTCACTCACTTGTTCACTTACTCCCTTATTCACTCACTCACTTGTTCACTCACTCACTTATTCACTCACTCCCTTATTCACTCACTCTTTCACTCACTCACTTGTTCACTCACTCCCTTATTCACTCACTCCCTTATTCACTCACTCCCTTATTCACTCACTCACTTGTTCACTCACTCCCTTATTCACTCACTCACTTGTTCACTCACTCACTTATTCACTCACTCCCTTATTCACTCACTCCCTTATTCACTCACTCACTTGTTCACTCACTCCCTTATTCACTCACTCACTTGTTCACTCACTCCCTTATTCACTCACTCACTTGTTCACTCACTCCCTTATTCACTCACTCTTTCACTCACTCACTTATTCACTCACTCACTTGTTCACTCACTCACTTGTTCACTCACTCCCGTATTCACTCACTCACTTGTTCACTCACTCCCTTATTCACTCACTCACTTGTTCACTCACTCCCTTATTCACTCACTCTTTCACTCACTCACTCCCTTATTCACTCACTCTTTCACTCACTCACTCACTTGTTCACTCACTCCCTTATTCACTCACTCATTTGTTCACTCACTCCCTTATTCACTCACTCTTTCACTCACTCACTCACTTGTTCACTCACTCCCTTATTCACTCACTCACTTGTTCACTCACTCCCTTATTCACTCACTCTTTCACTCACTCACTCACTCGTTCACTCACTCTTTCACTCACTTGTTCACTCACTCCCTTATTCACTCACTCACTTGTTCACTCACTCCCTTATTCACTCACTCTTTCACTCACTCACTCACTCACTTATTCACTCACTCACTTGTTCACTCACTCACTTGTTCACTCACTCCCTTATTCACTCACTCACTTGTTCACTCACTCCCTTATTCACTCACTCCCTTATTCACTCACTCTTTCACTCACTCACTCACTTATTCACTCACTCACTTGTTCACTCACTCACTTGTTCACTCACTCCCTTATTCACTCACTCACTTGTTCACTCACTCCCTTATTCACTCACTCACTTGTTCACTCACTCCCTTATTCACTCACTCACTTGTTCACTCACTCCCTTATTCACTCACTCTTTCACTCACTCACTCACTTATTCACTCACTCACTTGTTCACTCACTCACTTGTTCACTCACTCCCTTATTCACTCACTCACTTGTTCACTCACTCCCTTATTCACTCACTCACTTGTTCACTCACTCCCTTATTCACTCACTCTTTCACTCACTCACTCACTTATTCACTCACTCACTTGTTCACTCACTCCCTTATTCACTCACTCACTTGTTCACTCACTCGTTCATCAGCTGGTGGAGTAAGTGCTGTGTTTGTGTGTCCTCAGTGGACTCGTGGCTCAGAACGGACCCCCATGGGACCAGGACTCTCCTCGGGTCAGTGCTCTCCTTGATGACTGTAGATGAGTTGATGCGGTGAACCTGCAGATAGTGGTTTTGTTGATACCTGTCCCTGTGCGGTTCCGGCTCAGGACGGCGTGGACGGCGGTGATCCGGTGAACGGTGTCGGCGAGCGGAGCTCCAAGGAGCCGAGCCCCGGCGCCTCCCCGACCTCTGGCAGGAAGAGTAAGACCAGCCAGTCGTCCACGCTGCCCTCCAAGAACCAGGACTCGGGCTCCTCCTCACAGCTGGAGGGCCTCCTGCACCGCAAACACGAGTGGGAGGCCCCAAACAAGAAGGCCTCCAACAGGTAACCTCACACTGACCCTCTGACCTCCTGATCTTCCTGACCCTCTGACCTCCTGACCCTCTGACCTCCTGATCTCCCTGACCTCCTGACCCTCTGACCCTCTGACCTCCTAACCCTCTGACCATCTGACCCTCTGACCTCCTGACCTCTCTGACCCTCTGACCTCTTAACCTCCTGACCCTCTGACCTCCTGATCTCCCTGACCTCCTGACCCTCTGACCCTCTGACCTCCTAACCCTCTGACCATCTGACCCTCTGACCTCCTGACCTCTCTGACCCTCTGACCTCTTAACCTCCTGACCCTCTGACCTCCTGATCTCCCTGACCTCCTGACCCTCTGACCCTCTGACCTCCTAACCCTCTGACCATCTGACCCTCTGACCTCCTGACCTCTCTGACCCTCTGACCTCTTAACCTCCTGACCCTCTGACCTCCTGATCTCTCTGACCTCCTGACCCTCTGACCCTCTGACCTCCTGACCCTCTGACCCTCTGACCCCCTGACCCTCTGACCTCCTAACCCTCTGACCATCTGACCTCCTGACCTCTCTGACCCTCTGACCTCTTAACCTCCTGACCCTCTGACCTCCTGATCTCCCTGACCTCCTGACCCTCTGACCCTCTGACCTCCTAACCCTCTGACCATCTGACCCTCTGACCTCCTGACCTCTCTGACCCTCTGACCTCTTAACCTCCTGACCCTCTGACCTCCTGATCTCTCTGACCTCCTGACCCTCTGACCTCCTGACCCTCTGACCTTCTGACCCCCTGACCTCCTGACCATCTGACCCTCTGACCTCCTGACCTCTCTGACCCTCTGACCTCTTAACCTCCTGACCCTCTGACCTCCTGATCTCTCTGACCCTCTGACCTCTTAACCTCCTGACCCTCTGACTATCTGACCTCTCTGACCCCCTGACCCTCTGACCTCCTGACCCTCTGACCATCTGACCCTCTGACCTCCTGATCTCTGACCCCCTGACCTCATGACACTGTGATTGGCAGGTCGTGGCACAACGTGTATTGCGTCATCAACAACCAGGAGGTGGGTTTCTACAAAGACAGCAAGGCGGCGGCTCAGGGGGTCCAGTACCACAACCAGGTCCCCGTGAGCCTGAGGGACGCCGCCTGTGACGTGGCGTCGGACTACAAGAAGAAGAAGCACGTCTTCAAACTCCGGTAACGGGTCTCACAGACCTCACGCTCTTCATCACGCTCTTCCTCACGCTCTTCATCACGCTCTTCCTCACGCTCTTTATCACGCTCTTCATCACGCTCTTCCTCACGCTCTTCCTCACGCTCTTCATCACGCTCTTCCTCACGCTCTTCCTCACGCTCTTCATCACGCTCTTCATCACGCTCTTCCTCACGCTCTTCATCACGCTCTTCATCACGCTCTTCCTCACGCTCTTCATCACGCTCTTCCTCACGCTCTTTATCACGCTCTTCATCACGCTCTTCCTCACGCTCTTCATCACGCTCTTCATCACGCTCTTCCTCACGCTCTTCCTCACGCTCTTCCTCACGCTCTTCCTCGCGCTCTTCCTCACGCTCTTCCTCGCGCTCTTCCTCGCGCTCTTCCTCACACTCTTCCTCACGCTCTTCATCGCGCTCTTCATCGCGCTCTTCCTCACGCTCTTCATCACGCTCTTCCTCACGCTCTTCATCACGCTCTTCCTCACGCTCTTCATCTCGCTCTTCATCGCGCTCTTCCTCACGCTCTTCATCACGCTCTTCCTCACGCTCTTCCTCACGCTCTTCATCACGCTCTTCCTCACGCTCTTCATCACGCTCTTCCTCACGCTCTTCCTCACGCTCTTCATCACGCTCTTCCTCACGCTCTTCCTCACGCTCTTCCTCACGCTCTTCATCACGCTCTTCCTCACGCTCTTCCTCACGCTCTTCATCACGCTCTTCCTCACGCTCTTCATCACGCTCTTCCTCACGCTCTTCATCGCGCTCTTCATCGCGCTCTTCCTCACGCTCTTCATCACGCTCTTCCTCACGCTCTTCATCACGCTCTTCCTCACGCTCTTCATCGCGCTCTTCATCGCGCTCTTCCTCACGCTCTTCATCACGCTCTTCCTCACGCTCTTCCTCACGCTCTTCATCACGCTCTTCCTCACGCTCTTCATCACGCTCTTCCTCACGCTCTTCCTCACGCTCTTCATCACGCTCTTCCTCACGCTCTTCATCACGCTCTTCCTCACGCTCTTCATCACGCTCTTCCTCACGCTCTTCCTCACGCTCTTCATCACGCTCTTCATCACGCTCTTCCTCACGCTCTTCATCACGCTCTTCCTCACGCTCTTTATCACGCTCTTCATCACGCTCTTCCTCACGCTCTTCATCACGCTCTTCATCACGCTCTTCCTCACGCTCTTCCTCACGCTCTTCCTCGCGCTCTTCCTCAGGCTCTTCCTCACGCTCTTCATCACGCTCTTCATCACGCTCTTCATCACGCTCTTCCTCACGCTCTTCCTCACGCTCTTCCTCACGCTCTTCATCACGCTCTTCCTCACGCTCTTCATCACGCTCTTCATCACGCTCTTCCTCACGCTCTTCCTCACGCTCTTCATCACGCTCTTCCTCACGCTCTTCATCACGCTCTTCATCATGCTCTTCATCACGCTCTTCATCACGTTCTTCATCACGCTCTTCATCACGCTCTTCCTCACGCTCTTCCTCACGCTCTTCCTCACGCTCTTCATCACGCTCTTCCTCACGCTCTTCATCACGCTCTTCATCACGCTCTTCCTCACGCTCTTCATCACGCTCTTCATCACGCTCTTCATCACGCTCTTCCTCACGCTCTTCATCGCGCTCTTCCTCACGCTCTTCCTCACACTCTTCCTCAAAGTCTTCCTCACGCTCTTCCTCACGCTCTTCATCACGCACTTCCTCGCGCTCTTCCTCGCGCTCTTCCTCACGCTCTTCATCGCGCTCTTCCTCACGCTCTTCCTCACGCTCTTCATCGCGCTCTTCCTCACGCTCTTCATCACGCTCTTCCTCACGCTCTTCATCGCGCTCTTCATCGCGCTCTTCCTCACGCTCTTCCTCACGCTCTTCATCACGCTCTTCCTCACGCTCTTCATCACGCTCTTCATCACACTCTTCCTCACGCTCTTCCTCACGCTCTTCCTCAAAGTCTTCCTCACGCTCTTCCTCACGCTCTTCCTCGCGCTCTTCCTCACGCTCTTCCTCGCGCTCTTCCTCGCGCTCTTCCTCACACTCTTCCTCACGCTCTTCATCACGCTCTTCCTCACGCTCTTCATCACGCTCTTCCTCACGCTCTTCATCGCGCTCTTCATCGCGCTCTTCCTCACGCTCTTCATCACGCTCTTCCTCACGCTCTTCATCACGCTCTTCATCACACTCTTCCTCACGGTCTTCATCACACTCTTCCTCACACTCTTCCTCACACTCTTCCTCACGCTCTTCATCACACTCTTCCTCACACTCTTCCTCACACTCTTCCTCACGCTCTTCCTCACGCTCTTCCTCACACTCTTCCTCACACTCTTCTTCACACTCTTCCTCACACTCTTCATCACACTCTTCCTCACACTCTTCATCACACTCTTCCTCACACTCTTCCTCACGCTCTTCCTCACGCTCTTCCTCACGCTCTTCCTCACACTCTTCCTCACACTCTTCCTCACACTCTTCCTCACGCTCTTCCTCACACTCTTCATCACACTCTTCCTCACACTCTTCATCACACTCTTCCTCACACTCTTCCTCACACTCTTCCTCACGCTCTTCCTCTTTGTTTCAGAGTCACGGATGGAAACGAGTTTCTGTTTCAAGCCAAAGATGAAGTGAGTTTCTGAGTTACTGCAGTAAAAGTACTACCACCAGTACTACCACCAGTACTACCACCAGTACTACCACCAGTACTACCACCAGTACTACCACCAGTAATACCACCAGTAATACCACCAGTACTACCACCAGTACTACCACCAGTAATACCACCAGTACTACCACCAGTACTACCACCAGTACTACCACCAGTACTACCACCAGTAATACCACCAGTACTACCACCAGTACTACCACCAGTAATACCACCAGTAATACCACCAGTAATACCACCAGTAATACCACCAGTACTACCACCAGTAATACCACCAGTAATACCACCAGTAATACCACCAGTACTACCACCAGTACTACCACCAGTAATACCACCAGTAATACCACCAGTACTACCACCAGTACTACCACCAGTACTACCACCAGTAATACCACCAGTACTACCACCAGTACTACCACCAGTACTACCACCAGTACTACCACCAGTACTACCACCAGTACTACCACCAGTACTACCACCAGTAATACCACCAGTAATACCACCAGTAATACCACCAGTACTACCACCAGTACTACCACCAGTACTACCACCAGTACTACCACCAGTAATACCACCAGTACTACCACCAGTACTACCACCAGTAATACCACCAGTACTACCACCAGTACTACCACCAGTACTACCACCAGTAATACCACCAGTACTACCACCAGTACTACCAGCATGTAGAATTACAAGTCAAAGTCCTGCATTCAAAACCTGACTTCAAAAGTAGAAAAGTATTATAATAAAAAATTACTTCACGTACCAAAAGTGAAAGTACTCACTACCCAGAATAATATATATTATATTATACTATTGTGTTATTGATGCATGAATTTGTGACACTTTAATGACTTTAGAATAAAACACAATGTATTAGTTGGTTAATAACCCAAATCTGTAAACAAACTAAAGATAAATGGTGTAAAAGGTAGGATGTTTAGTAGCAGGAAGTGTACAAGAACAAATAGTTCTAAGTGCAGTACTTGTGTCGCCCTGCAGGACGAGATGAGCACCTGGATCCAGGCCATCCTGAACGCCAGCGCCGACCGCTCCGAGGTGCAGGGCAGCAGCCCCGGCACGCCGGTGTCCGGGCGCGCTCAGACGCTGCCGGCCGCCGTCACGCTCGTCACCGAGTCGAGTCCCGGCAAGAGAGAGAAGGACAAAGAGAAGGACAAGGAGAAACGCTTCAGTCTGTTCAGCAAGAAGAAACAGTAGAGATCAAAACCGCTTCAGTGGAATCCCGACGCACGCTCTTTACCGCCAGCCGGGAACCCAGAGAACCGGAACCGGCTTCAGAGCGTGAGTCCAGATTCCCGCTGCCGTCGGCTTTGTGAAGGTTTTCTCCGAAAGGAACCATAAAGAACAAGCGAACGCCTCGCTCGGAGAAGACCTTCGTTAGGCGTGACTCGGTACTTTGCCCCCCGACGCTCCCACGTTAAAGTTTAGTCGTCTGACGGTCACAATTACTGTGAACACAGGAAACCCGTTTATCCACAAGTGTTTTGATTTGGTGTGAAAAGTCTCCAATCTCGCGATGATGTCACCGCTGATGTCACGCTGATGTCACTGCTGATGTCACGCTGATGTCACCGCTGATGTCACGCTGATGTCACTGCTGATGTCACACTGATGTCACACTGATGTCATTGCTGATGTCACTGCTGATGTCACTGCTGATGTCACTGCTGATGTCACACTGATGTCACTGCTGATGTCACTACTGATATCACTGCTGATGTCACACTGATGTCACTGCTGATGTCACACTGATGTCACTGCTGATGTCACTGCTGATGTCACACTGATGTCACTGCTGATGTCACTACTGATATCACTGCTGATGTCACACTGATGTCACTGCTGATGTCACTGCTGATGTCACACTGATGTCACTGCTGATGTCACTACTGATATCACTGCTGATGTCACACTGATGTCATTGCTGATGTCACTGCTGATGTCACTGCTGATGTCACTGCTGATGTCACACTGATGTCACTGCTGATGTCACTACTGATATCACTGCTGATGTCACACTGATGTCATTGCTGATGTCACTGCTGATGTCACTGCTGATATCACTGCTGATGTCACACTGATGTCACTGCTGATGTCACTGCTGATGTCTTGATGATGTCACTGCTGATGTCACTGCTGATGTCACTGCTGATGTCACTGCTGATGTCACAGCTGATGTCACTGCTGATGTCACGCTGATGTCACGATGATGTCACGCTGATGTCACACTGATGTCACTACTGATATCACTGCTGATGTCACACTGATGTCACTGCTGATGTCACTGCTGATGTCATGATGATGTCATTGCTGATGTCACGCTGATGTCACGCTGATGTCACTGCTGATGTCACTGCTGATGTCACGCTGATGTCACTGCTGATGTCACGCTGATGTCATGATGATGTCACTGCTGATGTCACTGCTGATGTCATGATGATGTCACTGCTGATGTCACGCTGATGTCACTGCTGATGTCACTGCTGATGTCACGCTGATGTCACTGCTGATGTCTTGATGATGTCACTGCTGAGCAGCCAATGACGGAGGTGTACAGCTGCAGCGGAGAACAGTCAAAGTTTCACCAAAGTGTGCCGTCGGGTCGTCTTTGTTTTTTCTTCCGTCTGTGTTTTTATATCCCGGTGTGATTCTGTTCCGTGGGTTCAGACGTTGGGGCGTACCAGCGGTTTCTATGTACATGTCGTGTAACCGCTCGGGGTCAAGCGTTATTATTATTTTAGTTGTGACGTCGGTCCACGACAAACAGATGGTTCATTAGACAGAAAGCTTTTGGATGGTTCGCCCATTTGCCGATAATTACCGCCGTTTCTTTACGACATCTAAACTTTAGTGACGTCAACAGCAACCACACACTTCCTTTGTTTGATTTATATTGTTGTTATTTTTGTACTTTTTTGAGATTTTTGACACGTTATGTCTTCAGTTTTCAGAGGACGTCTTCGGCCTTCCTTCTCCCTCTGCCGTTGAGAAATTGGACCAATAGTGCATTTAGTTTTTATGGTTTCCACTCAGTGATTTTCTTTTGGTCTTAAAATCATCCGATCATCTCGGAGGAGCTCGATGTACAAACGTCCACCTGCATGCTTTGTCAGAACCACTCACCTGAAGCTGAAGCCTCATTCCTACCTGGTTCTGACGTGTTTCCGATGAAGACCGCTTAACGCTCGGTGAGGTTCGGTCGGGGGAGAAGAAGCTTGCTCGCTTATCGTTGGCTCTTTGATACTCGTGTTGCTCTCCGTCTCTGCGTATCTATCGTACCCACATGTATGGAAGTCAATGCCATCTTACTGCACAATCAGAACTACATCTATAGGAATGAAGAAGCTGAATATTTAAACTGACGTTAGGCCGTAAAGGCTTTCCTCATGTATGAAACTGCACCTGTAGACTTTAAAGCTCTCTCTGTCAAATATGTGCAATGTCATTAAAGCTTTTAAACTTTACGCTTCCTGTTTCCTCCTTTTTCATTGTTCAGTGTCATTTAGACCGAAATCTAAAGATCTTTAGTCTACGACAAAGAAGCTGGAACCAGAAACTGGTTCTGAGGCATGGGGGTTTAGTCCTGATGGAAGGACTAAAACCACAATCTATACTGCCTGCCTCAGGGTGCCGTGAAGCTGTGCAGATCTTAGACAGTCCTCAGCGTCTTGGAGGGTCCTCAAGGTCCTGGAGGTGTATAGGTTGTTGGGGGTCCTCAGTGCCCTGGAAGTGCACAGGTCCTGGAGGGTTTTCAAGTTACTGGAGCAGTGCAGGTCCTGGAGGGTCCTGAGGGTCCTGGAGGTGTACAGGTCTTCGGAGAGCCCTCAGGATCCTGGAGGCGTACAGGTCTTGGAGAGTCCTCAGGGTCCTGGAAGCGTACAGGTCTTTGAGGGTCCTCAGGATCCTGGAGGCGTACAGGTCTTAGAGAGTCCTCAGGATCCTGGAGGCGTACAGGTCTTAGAGAGTCCTCAGGGTCCTGGAGGCGTACAGGTCTTGGAGAGTCCTCAGGGTCCTGGAAGCGTACAGGTCTTTGAGGGTCCTCAGGGTCCCGGAGGCGTACAGGTCTTCGAGGGTCCTTCGTTACCTGGAGGGTTCTCAGGGTACCAAGGTTCTACATATGGAGCAGGACCTCCATGTTTCTACGGTAGCAGAAGGGACAAACCAAACAGGAGAAGTTTCACACAGGAAGTGTTTTACTATTAGTATAGCTGATGTTTGTGGTTCACATGACAATATAAACTGCAACATAAGATATTTTATCTGACAATAAAACACTATTTTCCTCTGAGGTGTAGTGGAGGAGTAGAAAGTCCACTGAAGTTGTACTAATATAGTGAATGTACTTAGTTTCTTTCTACCAGATGATCCTGTTTTCATATTTACTCAGTAACGATAATGTTAATAAAATATATTTGTTATCACAGCAGTCTAAAGTATAGTAGAACACTACAGCTTCCATCATGCACCGCGGGTTGCTGCGCTATAGCCGCACCTGACCTGACGCTCTGCAGAGGTCAGTGTAAGGAAGACCGGAAACAAGTGAATTGGCCTTCAAAATAAAAGTAATTTAAATATAAATCACTCGGTCAACAATTATATCAAGTTAAACACATAAGTAAAAAGTTAAAATAATAGAACAAATTCGTTCATTTAAAATAAATTTAATAAAGTGACTGTTTTTCACTGTAAAACATTAGCTGTAACTTAGATGAAATAACTTCAATAACCAGATATGTTTTCCTCTTTTATTGTTAAAAGGTTAAATAATTAAACGAGTCATTATTGTGAGCTGTTAAGTTTTTATTACGACATAACTGCCTTTTAACCCCAAAACGCTGCCATTGAGTACTTTATTCTGAAAATCCAAGCCGGAAGTGTCGGTATTTATTCTTTCGGTTTGACGTGGTCGGTGATCCCCGGGGTTTCCCGTTAATATCCCGACTTTCATCACCATCTTTCATGCTTTTCCGGTTTCTCTCTGAGTCGCGGAGCTGCTGCGGGTCTCCGCCGGGTTCCAGCGTCCCTCCGCCGGCCTCCCGGAGCGCGAGCGCTCGGTGTCGGACCGACGGAGATCAATCTGCGCTGTAATCTCCGGATCTTTCCCCCCGAAGCAGCGAGCAGACGGGGTTTCCTCTCGTTCAGCCTCCGCACGGGGTTCGTTTGCGGAACACAACATTAATTGACGGTTATTTTAACGCACATGCGTAGTTAACGCATTATATGAGATTTAAACACGGCTTCCGGCATTCCTCCGGTAACCTTCACACCTCGTCCCGGCAATGTCTCGGGTCGTGTCTCTAGTTCTCCACAAGTTCTGGTCTCACCTCAGGAGCCTCAGAGGAACCCTGGAGAACAGCTAGAACCCATTGTGGATCATTCATGTTATGCAGAACCATCATCTGCAGAACCCATTGCATTTCTTTGGGTTCCTGTTTGACAGTTCAGGTAGAAGTGAGAGCTAACAATGACGTCAGGACTTCATGACGTTAATACAATACAAACACAAAGTGTCCTGCTGTGCCACTGTGGCGTCACCAAGTGATTCTGAAGTCCAGATGTTGGTCAGGTGATCAGCAGGCGGCGCCGTGACTTCCTGATCAATCAGCGTTTTGTTCGTTAACCTTGAAGCTTTGGTTTGTTTCCACGCTGACGACCTCTGGAGTCCTTTCGTTAACTAGCGAGACTCCAGACAGAAACAGGAAGTCCACAAGTTTTTAACTTCTCGTTAGTATTTTATCTGGAGAAGTTTAGTGGCCAAAGCAACACAAACCTTAACATGATTTAGCAGCGGTGAGGCTACCCGTCGGCAATATGGGACTTGTAGTTGGCTGTTGCTCAGTTAAATGGACTACAGCTGCCAGCATCGCTAGCTGATGCTACAACGAGGAGCCAGCTCGCTTCCCGTCACACTTCCTGGTTTGAACCGAGAAGGCGTGAACACTTCGAACCCAGTGGCTCTCTAACAGCGAGCTTTAGCGGGAAGCTGCCATGTCGGACAAGACGGCTCCGCGCTGCCAGCTGAGGCTGGAGTGGATCCACGGTTACAGAGGACACCAGTGTCGCAACAACCTGTACTACACCGCCGGGAAGGAAGTGGTGTACTTCGTGGCTGGGGTGGGCGTAGTCTACAACACCCGAGAACACACCCAGAAGTTCTACCTGGGACACAACGATGACATCATCAGGTGAGGGGAAATACATTTCTAATGAAGACATGGACGTCATCTCCTCCTGCCAGATGAAGGGACTCAAACTGTTTGTGTTCAAGGTGAGAGCGGTCAGCTACAATCTTTCTTGCTTGCTTCAGGGTCCTTGAAGCGAAGATGGACTCAATGATGGAGGTGTAGAAGTGCACCAACATTGTCTTTGGCAGGTTGAATTTCTTCAGCTGCCTCAGGAAGAACATCAGGGAGGGTCGTACCGGGGGGTGAGGCAAGGTGGAGAAGTCCAAACGGGCAGGGTCGTACCGGGGAGTGAGGCAAGGTGGAGAAGTCCAAACTGGCAGGGTCGTACCGGGGGGTGAGGCAAGGTGGAGAAGTCCAAACGGGCAGGGTCGTACCGGGGGGTGAGGCAAGGTGGAGAAGTCCAAACGGGCAGGGTCGTACCGGGGAGTGAGGCAAAGTGGAGAAGTCCAAACAGGCAGGGTCGTACCGGGGGGTGAGGCAAGGTGGAGAAGTCCAAACGGGCAGGGTCGTACCGGGGGGTGAGGCACGGTGGAGAAGTCCAAACGGGCAGGGTCGTACCGGGGGTGAGGCAAAGTGGAGAAGTCCAAACGGGCAGGGTCATACCGGGGGGTGAGGCAAAGTGGAGAAGTCCAAACGGGCTGAGTCGTACCGGGGGGGTGAGGCAAGGTGGAGAAGTCCAAACGGGCAGGGTCGTACCGGGGGGTGAGGCAAGGTGGAGAAGTCCAAACGGGCAGGGGTCGTACCGGGGGGTGAGGCAAGGTGGAGAAGTCCAAACGGGCAGGGTCGTACCGGGGGTGAGGCAAGGTGGAGAAGTCCAAACGGGCAGGGTCGTACCGGGGGGTGAGGGAAGGTGGAGAAGTCCAAACGGGCAGGGTCGTACCGGGGGGTGAGGCAAGGTGGAGAAGTCCAAACGGGCAGGGTCGTACCGGGGGGTGAGGCAAGGTGGAGAAGTCCAAACGGGCAGGGTCGTACCGGGGGGTGAGGCAAGGTGGAAAACGGGCAGGGTCGTACCGGGGGTGAGGCAAAGTGGAGAAGTCCAAACGGGCAGGGTCATACCGGGGGGTGAGGCAAAGTGGAGAAGTCCAAACGGGCAGAGTCGTACCGGGGGGGGTGAGGCAAGGTCGAGAAGTCCAAACGGGCAGGGTCGTACCGGGGGGTGAGGCAAGGTGGAGAAGTCCAAACGGGCAGGGTCGTACCGGGGGGTGAGGCAAGGTGGAGAAGTCCAAACGGGCAGGGTCGTACCGGGGGGTGAGGCAAGGTGGAGAAGTCCAAACGGGCAGGGTCGTACCGGGGGGTGAGGCAAGGTGGAGAAGTCCAAACGGGCAGGGTCGTACCGGGGGGTGAGGGAAGGTGGAGAAGTCCAAACGGGCAGGGTCGTACCGGGGGGTGAGGCAAGGTGGAGAAGTCCAAACGGGCAGGGTCGTACCGGGGGGTGAGGCAAGGTGGAGAAGTCCAAACGGGCAGGGTCGTACCGGGGGGTGAGGCAAGGTGGAAAACGGGCAGGGCTGATTAGGTGAGCGAGAGTGGAAGGAGAGAATGGAAGCTGAACTGTGACGTATATAAAGAAGATTAATTGCCCATCAGGGTAGAAATTTGGCTTTGGCTCAGTCTGACTGAACAGAAGCTTCTCTGAGCGTCCTCCACCAGCGTAACAAGCTGCTGTTATAGATG
>NC_046966.1:26971336-26991336 GCF_009769545.1 Cyclopterus lumpus
GTACCTCTCAAATAACTGGTACCTCTCGTAACACTAGTCACTCTGGTACCTCTCTTATCACTGGTACCTCTGGTTCCTCTCATAACACTAGTACCTCTGGTACCTCTCTTATCTCTGGTACCTCTCAAATAACTGGTACCTCTCGTAACACTAGTCACTCTGGTACCTCTCTTATCACTGGTACCTCTGGTTCCTCTCATAACACTAGTACCTTGGGTACCTCTCATATCACTGATACCTCTCATACAACTAGTACCTCTGTCACCTCTCATAACACTAGTATCTCTGGTACCTCTCATAACACTTGTACCCCTGGTACTTCATATTCAAAACATTACCCGGACTGCATTCTTCCACCTCCGCAACATCTCCAGACTCCACCCATCACTGACCCAGTCCAGCACCGAAATCCTGGTCCACTCATTTGTCACATCCCGCATTGACTACTGCAATGCCCTCCTCACCGGACTCCCCACCAAACTCATCAACAGACTGCAAATCATTCAGAACTCGGCCTCCCGGATCAATACCTGTACCAAATCATCGGACCACATCACTCCTGTACAATACCGCATCTACTACAAAAACCTTCTCCTCACCTATAACGCTCTCCACAATCTAGCCCCCACTTACCTCTACGACCTCCTTCAGGAATACACTCCCTCCCGCACCCTCCGCTCATCCTCTTCTGGACTGCTAACCATCCCCACGTCACGCCTCAGTACCATGGGTGCCCGAGCCTTCAGCTGCTCAGCACCCAGGCTCTGGAACTCCCTCCCCCCACACATAAGACAATCAGACTCCATCACATCATTCAAGTCTCAACTCAAAACTCACCTGTTCAAACTGGCATACTCTTTATAACTGGACCCTGTGCACTTCACTTGTTTTTATGTTGATGTTCTATCTTTCATGCTTTTATCCTGTATTATTTTATTGTAAGGTGACCGTGGGTGACTTGAAAGGCAACCTCCAAATAAAATGTATTATTATTATAACACTAGTACCTCTGGTACCTCTCATAACACTATTACATGTGGTTTCTCTGGTACCTCTCACAAAACTAGTATCTCTGGTACCTCTCATAACACTAGTACCCCTGGTACCTCTCATAACACTAGTACCTCTGGTATCTCTGGTACATGTCATACCACTGGTACCTCTTTAAAACACCAGTATCTCTGGTACCTCTCATAACACTAGTGCCTCTGGTCTGTCTGGCACCTCTCATAACACTAGTACCTGTGGTATCTCTGGTACCTCTCACAAAACTAGTATCTCTGGTACCTCTCATAACACTAGTACCTGTGGTATCTCTGGTACCTCTCACAAAACTAGTATCTCTGGCACCTCTCATAACACTAGTACCTGTGGTATCTCTGGTACCTCTCACAAAACTAGTATCTCTGGTACCTCTCATAACACTAGAACCTTTGGTACCTCTCATAACACTAGTATATTTGGTGTGTCTGGCACCTCACATAACACTAGTACCTGTGTCCAGTCTACTGCGCCGGACCTTCTTCCCTTTCTCACACATCTTATAAACACTTCCCTCTCAACCGAAGGTTTCCCTAACTCTCTGAAGGAGGCAAGTCAACCTTCTCCTGAAGAAACCCACTCTTGACCCGTCCGAAGTCAATAACTACAGACCTGTCTCTCTCCTCCCCTTCCTTTCCAAAACTCTAGAGCGAGCTATCTTTAAACAAGTCTCCTCCTTTCTTCACTGTAACAACCTTCTAGACCCCCACCAGTCTGGATTCAAGGCAGGCCACTCAATAGAGACTGCCCTCCTTGCCGTCTCTGAGCAGCTTCACACTGCTAGAGCAGCCTCTCTCTCCTCTGTCCTTATCCTTCTAGACCTTTCCGCTGCCTTTGACACAGTGAACCACCAGATCCTCATGTCCTCCCTCCAGGACCTGGTATCTCAGGCACCGCGCTCTCACTCTTCTCATCCTACCTCACCGACCGCTCTTACCGGGTAACCTGGAGAGGATCTGTGTCTGAGCCTTGTCCTCTGACTACTGGGGTCCCTCAGGGCTCAGTCCTTGGTCCTCTTCTCTTCTCTCTGTACACCAACTCTCTCGGCTCTGTCATTCGCTCGCATGGCTTCACCTACCACAGCTATGCTGACGACACCCAACTGATCCTCTCGTTTCCCCAATCTGAAACACAGGTAGCAGCACGAATCTCTGCCTGTCTGACCGACATCTCTCAGTGGATGTCTGATTGACATCTCTCAGTGGATGTCTGACTGACATCTCTTAGTGGATGTCTGACTGACATCTCTCAGTGGATGTCTGACCGACATCTCTCAGTGGATGTCTGATTGACATCTCTCAGTGGATGTCTGACTGACATCTCTCAGTGGATGTCTGCACACCACCTGAAAATGAACCCGGACAAGACTGAACTTCTCCTCCTTCCAGGAAAAGGCTCTCCCACCCACAACCTGATTATCACCTTCAACAACTCAGTGCTGGTTCCGACATCGACTGCCACGAACCTCGGTGTGACACTCGACAGTCAACTCTCCCTGACTGCCAACATCACCGCAATAACACGCTCCTGTAGGTACATGCTGCACAACATCAGGAGAATATGACCTCTTCTCACTCAGAATGCGGCACAGGTTCTGGTCCAGGCTCTGGTCATCTCACGGCTGGACTATTGCAACTCCCTCCTGGCAGGTCTACCTGCTAATGCCATTCGGCCTCTACAGCTCATCCAGAATGCAGCTGCTCGACTGGTCTTCAACCGACCGAAATTTACCCACAATCCTCCGCTCCTCCGCGACCTTCACTGGTTACCGGTGGCCGCCCGCATCTGCTTCAAAACATTGGTACTTGCGTACCGTGCTGCGAACAGATCGGGTCCGGTCTACACCCAGGACATGGTCTAACCTCACACCCAGGACATGGTCTAACCTCACACCCAGGACATGGTCTAACCTCACACCCAGGACATGGTCTAACCTCACACCCAGGACATGGTCTAACCTCACACCCAGGACATGGTCTAACCTCACACCCAGGACATGGTCTAACCTCACATTCAGGACATGGTCTAACCTCACACCCCAGCCCGTTCACTTCGCTCGGCTTCTGCCAATCTGCTTGTAGCTCCTTCACTTCGAGCTAAACACTCAACAAAATCACGACTGTTTGCTGTGCTGGCTCCTCATTGGTGGAACGAGCTCCCCATTGACATCAGGACAGCAGAAAGTCTCTACATCTTCCGTCGCAAACTAAAAACACATATTTTTCGACGATACCTTGAATAGGGAAGGTAGCGCCGTAGTAGCACTTTGGTAGCACTTAAATGTCTCTTACTGATAGCACTTTGTAGTTTAACTTTTTGAAGAAATTGTACTTGCTTGATTCTTGTTGTTCTAAGTTTAAACTCATGGTTTATTGCACTTATTGTAAGTCGCTTTGGATGAAAGCGTCAGCTAAATGACATGAAATGTAATGTAATGTAATAGTCCTTCTGGTACCTCTCATATCACTGGTACCTCTCATAACACTAGTAACTCTGGTTTCGAAAGGCGCTGAAGAAATAAATTGTACTTTGTTTCCTGCAGATCTTTGATGTGGCCTGGGATCCATTCCAGTCCAACCGTCTGGTGAGCTGTGGAGTCAAACACATCAAGGTCAGACAGATGCAGTTTCAAGCATAATTTGAATCAATAATGTGTTTGTTTAGAGTGCTTGATTAAGAAGAGTCTAAAAACAGAATGTATCCAGAGGGAATTTGCTGTGCAGCAGTTTTAATACAAACACATGTGCAAATATAACAGAAGGAAGATCTAAACATGTTATGGTTAGACACTGAATGATGACAATCTCCATTCAATACAACAAGACGCTCTCAAATGAATCTCTTCTTCGTATCTCACTTTCTTTCTGGTTGGTCTAACTTGCTTGTTTTAGACAAGCATTTCATGAATTGTGAACACACAACCTGAAAATATGCAGCCCAACACATTACTCTTTATATGTAACAGGACACAACATGTATCTGTATATAATCTTACATGGGACAATGCAATTCTCAGGCCAGGTTACTGGCGCTACCATGTCGCTAAAACGTTAGCACGCAAATGGCCTCCTTTAGCTACTGATGCTAGCTTTAGTTAGCTGTCTTCTCTTTCAGTACTAAACACTTAATAACCATCAAAACATGGCACCGCAAAAGCGAGCCAACTTAATTTAAATGGATATGGCGCACCTGTGAACACACCTAGACGGTCTCAAATGTATTTCTGCTTCATATCTCAACTGTCTTTCTTACGGCTGATTTAACTTGCTTGTTTTAGACAAGAATTACAGCGCCAGTCATGCCAAAAAACGCTACATTACATTACATTACATTACATGTCATTTAGCTGACGCTTTTATCCAAAGCGACTTACAATAAGTGCTACTGCCACCTATTGGCGAGAATGAGTATCGCCCTGCAGCTACTTTAGGTGAAAGCAGTTGAGTTTAAAAGTTACACAAAGCTTTTTAAATTATAATAACCAGAATATAATGGTGGCGGGGGGCAACGTACTAACACAATATAATACAATAATAATTCTGAAAATAATGTTAAAATATCCAGGGTGCCACATTAACAGTAGGGGTCATACTATCTTAACAGATTAACAGTAGGGATGATAAGATCTAAACAGGTTAACAGTGGGGATCATGACATCTAAACAGATTAACATTATAGATCATGAGATCTAAAAGTTTAACAATAGGGATCATAAGATCTAAACGGGTTAACAGTAGGGATCATGAGATCTAATCAGGTTAACAGTAGGGATCATGAGATCTAATCAGGTTAACAGTAGGGATCATGAGATCTCATCAGGTTAACAGTAGGGATCATGAGATCTAATCAGGTTAACCGTAGGGATCATGATATCTAATCAGGTTAACAGTAGGGATCATGAGATCTAATCAGGTTAACATTATAGATCATGAGATCTAATCAGGTTAACAGTAGGGATCATGAGATCTAATCAGGTTAACAGTAGGGATCATGAGATCTAATCAGGTTAACAGTAGGGATCATGAGATCTAATCAGGTTAACAATAGGGATCATGAGATCTAATCAGGTTAACAGTAGGGATCATGAGATCTAATCAGGTTAACAGTAGGGATCATGAGATCTAATCAGGTTAACATTATAGATCATGAGATCTAATCAGGTTAACAGTAGGGATCATGAGATCTAATCAGGTTAACAGTAGGGATCATGAGATCTAATCAGGTTAACAGTATGGATCTTGAGATCTAATCATGTTAACAGTAGGGATCATGAGATCTAATCAGGTTAACAGTAGGGATCATGAGATCTAATCAGGTTAACAATAGGGATCATGAGATCTAATCAGGTTAACAGTAGGGATCATGAGATCTAATCAGGTTAACAGTAGGGATCATGAGATCTAATCAGGTTAACAGTAGGGATCATGAGATCTAAACAGGTTAACAGTAGGGATCATGAGATCTAATCAGGTTAACAGTAGGGATCATGAGATCTAATCAGGTTAACAGTAGGGATCATGAGATCTAATCAGGTTAACAGTAGGGATCAGGCTATGTGGTGTTTCATATAGATATGTTCAGTCTTGTTAAGATTTGAAGCGATACAATGATCTGGTGGTTGACTATGTTTTGATCATAAACACATACATAAACATGACGACGGTCGCTGAAATGACAATAATCATAATGATTGTTTGTGTCTGTAGTTCTGGACTCTGTGTGGGAATGCTCTGACTCCAAAGAGAGGCATCTTTGGGAAGACGGGCGACCTGCAGACCATCCTGTGTGTTTCTGCAGCCAAAGAGGAGCTGACGTACTCCGGAGCTCTGAACGGAGACGTGTACGTGTGGAGAGGAATCACTCTGGTCCGAACCGTTCAGGCTGCACATGGGGTGAGTATCAGATAACCTCATTACCTTCTTTATTCTTTTATTGATAGTAGGCATCAATTGGACATTTACAGATGTCTTTCAGACAATTGACATTGCATGTGCAGATTTTTAGATGATGCTTGTCGTATCTTTCAAGCGGCAGTGATGTTGAAGAATGAGGATGAAGGTACCTCCGCGGACACTGTTCTTTCTGGCATAATAAAGTTTATTACAGGCAGGAATCACAGGTCGGAACAAGCGTCTAGATCGCTCGGAGAAACTTCTCAGCCAAATATGAAGAACTGCTGTCCAGTGCAAGGGACGACGGTTATATAGGGCCAGTTTGTTTTGACCAAAACTTGAGAACGTCACTCAGGAACCCCCAATCTAAACACGTACCTTCCAGACACAGGAAGGAGTATCATATTTCAAGATTTGGAGATCACATAACGTCACGCAGAAACAGACCCTTCCTCCAACAGGTCAAAGGGCATTCTTTGAGGGGGACCCTGACCGGAAACACATGTGGAACGGTATGTCGGACGCCGAGCTTCTAAGGAAGCTGAGTATATACCACATGCTCATTTTAGTTATGCAAATATAGAGCAAGATGTGTAAAACATAGAATAAACAACAAAAAAGAGACAGAATGAAACAAAAAAGAAAAAGAAAACAATGTCCAATTCATCCATCCATCCATGATCAGCTCTTATCCGGGGTCGGGTCGCGGTGGCAGCAGGTTCAGCAGGCCGACCCAGGCTTCCCTCTCACCCGCAACACTTTCCAGCTCATTCTGGGGGATCCCGAGGCGTTCCAAGGCCAGCCGGGAGATATAATCCCTCCAGCGTGTCCTCGGTCTTCCCCGGGGCCTCCTACCAGTTGGACGTGCCCGGAAAACCTCTAATGGGAGGCGTCCAGGAGGCATCCTGACTAGATGAACCACCTCAGCTGACTCCTTTGGACACGAAGGAGCAGCGACTCGACTCCGAGCTCCCCCCTGATGTCCGAGCTCCTTACCCTATCTCTAAGGCTGAGCCCGGCCACCCTACGGAGGAAGCTCATTTCGGCCGCTTGTATCCGAGATCTCGTTCTTTCGGTCACGACCCAGAGTTCGTGACCATAGGTGAGGGTTGGAACGTAGACCGACCAGTAAATGGAGAGCTTTGCCTTCCGGCTCAGCTCCCTCTTCACTAAGACGGACCGGTACAGCGCCTGTTTTACTGCTGCAGCCGCACCGATCCGCATGTCGACCTCCCGCTCCACCTTACCCTCACTCGTGAACAAGACCCCGAGATACTTGAACTCCTTCGCTTGGGGTAGGCAGTTTGTCCCCACCTGGAGGGAGCAATCCGCCGGTCCAATTCAATTCAGTTTATTTTGTATAGCCCAATATCAAAAATTACAAATTTGCCTCAGAGGGCTTTACAATCTGTACACATACGACATCCCTGACCTTTGACCTCACATCGATCAGGAAAAACTCCCCAAAAATAACCTTTGACAGGGAAAAAAGGGAAGAAACCTTCAGGAGAGCAACAGAGGAGGATCCCTAGGGAGTGATCTAACCTCAATTGTACATTCATTGATTTATGAAAATAAAATCAGGTCTATGGGGTGTTACATATGTAACCCATGTTTCCCAATATGCCAAACATTGTTCCAGTTTGTAGTTGTTGTTTTCTTCTCCATGTTGTAAATGTCCATTGTAACGTCCATCCATGTATTCAGAGTAGGACCCCTCACATGTCATCATCTTCTTAAGGGCCAGACTCCTGTGTGGAGTGACGGACTAAGCCTGCTGTGACAGTAAATGTTTAGTTCAGAGATAGAACACAAAGAGAGAGAGAGTCAGTCACTCTGCAGCGTTCAGAATATGTTCTCATCTGTAATATAGTTAGTTGCCACATGGAAGGATTCTGAATCTCTGAGAACATGGGTTGAAAAGAAATCGGAATCTAAAGGTCACATTTGCAAGAAATCAATTCAAATTTCCAACGTCTTTGTCCTCGTTCTGGATTCATGGATGTCCTTAATGTCTTGTACAACTCCAGCATTAAGATTGGAGATCGTCAGTGCAGACTCCATCAGTTTGTGACATGATGACGGCTGATGGGGATTGTTGTTTCTACGTGTTGTTCAGGCAGGGATCTTCAGCATGCACTCCTGTGAAGAAGGATTCGCCACGGGAGGAAGGGACGGCTGCATCCGACTGTGGGACGTCGATTTCAAACCCATCACCAAGATCGACCTTAGAGAGGCCGAGCAGGGGTACAAAGGTTTGTTAGCAGTTATTATGTGATGAAGTCACACCGTTGGTCGGTTGGTTGTGGGAGTTTCCTCCTTAAAGACGAACAGCCAATGGGGAAACTCTGGCCTCGATTCACCATATTCACACGGCGGCCATTTTCAGGTGTGTTTCCTGTTTCAGTCAGGTTTGCTCTTTGTTTCAGGTTTGTCTATCCGCAGTGTTTGCTGGAAGGCCGACAGGATCCTGGCAGGGACGCAGGACAGCGAGATCTTCGAGGTCATGGTGAGAGAGCGCGACAAACCGGTTCTGCTGATGCAGGGTCACAGCGAGGGCGAGCTCTGGGCGCTAGACCTGCACCCCAAACAACCGGTCGCGGTTACAGGGAGTGACGACCGCTCTGTCAGGTTGGTCTGACCCACCAATACCGCCACAACTCTCAGGCTGCTAATCCTCTGAGTTCACCTCTCAGCTGTCTGTCTCTCCCCTGTCTGTCTCTCAGGCTGTGGAGTCTTCCTGACCACACTCTGCTTGCTCGCTGTAACATGGAGGAATCTGTCCGCAGTGTTTCCTTCAACAATGATGGCTCTCAGCTTGCTCTGGGCATGAAGGACGGATCCTTCACCGTGCTGCGTGTCAGGTGACCTCCCATATTCGGGCCTAAGGATGGTGTTGAAAGTAAACTAGTTCAACCAGCCTTGTTATATCTTGGATTAAACATCATGGATGTTTAGAATTAACCAAACAGCTACATTGGTTGAAAGTATATCCCTGAGCAGATGATAAAGTATGTGATACATCAGGCTAATTGGTACACTTGGATGCATGGTTGCCATAGTTTGTGACCTGAAACACTTCTGGTTGGAAGAATAACATGACAATTTAATAGCATTTGTTCAAAACCTCCGATTAAGGTTTAATTGAATTGAGGAACTTGAGGTAACAAGCTTTTTTTCTTCAGGGACATGACAGAGGTTGTGCACATCAAGGACAGGAAGGAAGTAATACATGAGCTGAAGTTTTCACCAGATGGTTCCTTCCTGGCGGTGGGATCAAACGATGGGATGGTGGACGTGTACGCCGTCGCTCAGCGTTACAAGAAGATGGGTGAGTGCAGCCGCTCCATCTCCTTCATCACCCACCTGGACTGGTCGGTCGATAGCCGCTTCCTGCAGACCAACGACGGCACCGGAGAGCGGCTCTTCTACAGGATGCCAGGTACCTTCTGATGCTGCAGCACACTGCAACTCAAATTGACTTTGACATCATTGTCTCAGAGTTATTCAAGTAGTACGTTGGGACTTACCTGTATAGACTGGGACCTGACTTGGGACTTACTTGTCTAGACTGGGACCTGACTTGGGACTTACTTGTCTAGACTGGGACCTGACTTGGGACTTACCTGTCCAGACTGGGACCTGACTTGGGACTTACCTGTATAGACTGGGACCTGACTTGGGACTTACTTGTCTAGACTGGGACCTGACTTGGGACTTACCTGTATAGACTGGGACCTGACTTGGGACTTACCTGTATAGACTGGGACCTGACTTGGGACTTACTTGTCTAGACTGGGACCTGACTTGGGACTTACTTGTCTAGACTGGGACCTGACTTGGGACTTACTTGTCTAGACTGGGACCTGACTTGGGACTTACCTGTCCAGACTGGGACCTGACTTGGGACTTACTTGTCTAGACTGGGACCTGACTTGGGACTTACCTGTATAGACTGGGACCTGACTTGGGACTTACTTGTCTAGACTGGGACCTGACTTGGGACTTACTTGTCTAGACTGGGACCTGACTTGGGACTTACTTGTCTAGACTGGGACCTGACTTGGGACTTACCTGTCCAGACTGGGACCTGACTTGGGACTTACTTGTCTAGACTGGGACCTGACTTGGGACTTACCTGTCTGGACTGGGACCTGACTTGGGACTTACCTGTCTAGACTGGGACCTGACTTGGGACTTACCTGTCCAGACTGGGACCTGACTTGGGACTTACTTGTCTAGACTGGGACCTGACTTGGGACTTACTTGTCTAGACTGGGACCTGACTTGGGACTTACCTGTCCAGACTGGGACCTGACTTGGGACTTACCTGTATAGACTGGGACCTGACTTGGGACTTACTTGTCTAGACTGGGACCTGACTTGGGACTTACCTGTATAGACTGGGACCTGACTTGGGACTTACCTGTATAGACTGGGACCTGACTTGGGACTTACTTGTCTAGACTGGGACCTGACTTGGGACTTACTTGTCTAGACTGGGACCTGACTTGGGACTTACTTGTCTAGACTGGGACCTGACTTGGGACTTACCTGTCCAGACTGGGACCTGACTTGGGACTTACTTGTCTAGACTGGGACCTGACTTGGGACTTACCTGTATAGACTGGGACCTGACTTGGGACTTACTTGTCTAGACTGGGACCTGACTTGGGACTTACATGTCAAGACTGGGACCTGACTTGGGACTTACTTGTCTAGACTGGGACCTGACTTGGGACTTACCTGTCCAGACTGGGACCTGACTTGGGACTTACTTGTCTAGACTGGGACCTGACTTGGGACTTACCTGTCTTGACTGGGACCTGACTTGGGACTTACCTGTCTAGACTGGGACCTGACTTGGGACTTACCTGTCCAGACTGGGACCTGACTTGGGACTTACCTGTCCAGACTGGGACCTGACTTGGGACTTACTTGTCTAGACTGGGACCTGACTTGGGACTTACCTGTCCAGACTGGGACCTGACTTGGGACTTACCTGTCCAGACTGGGACCTGACTTGGGACTTACATGTCTAGACTGGGACCTGACTTGGGACTTACCTGTCTGGACTGGGACCTGACTTGGGACTTACCTGTCTAGACTGGGACCTGACTTGGGACTTACCTGTCCAGACTGGGACCTGACTTGGGATTTACCTGTCCAGACTGGGACCTGACTTGGGACTTACTTGTCTAGACTGGGACCTGACTTGGGACTTACCTGTCCAGACTGGGACCTGACTTGGGACTTACCTGTCCAGACTGGGACCTGACTTGGGACTTACTTGTCTAGACTGGGACCTGACTTGGGACTTACCTGTCTAGACTGGGACCTGACTTGGGACTTACATGTCTAGACTGGGACCTGACTTGGGACTTACCTGTCCGGACTGGGACCTGACTTGGGACTTACCTGTCCAGACTGGGACCTGACTTGGGACTTACCTGTATAGACTGGGACCTGACTTGGGACTTACTTGTCTAGACTGGGACCTGACTTGGGACTTACCTGTATAGACTGGGACCTGACTTGGGACTTACCTGTATAGACTGGGACCTGACTTGGGACTTACTTGTCTAGACTGGGACCTGACTTGGGACTTACTTGTCTAGACTGGGACCTGACTTGGGACTTACTTGTCTAGACTGGGACCTGACTTGGGACTTACCTGTCCAGACTGGGACCTGACTTGGGACTTACTTGTCTAGACTGGGACCTGACTTGGGACTTACTTGTCTAGACTGGGACCTGACTTGGGACTTACCTGTCTGGACTGGGACCTGACTTGGGACTTACCTGTCTAGACTGGGACCTGACTTGGGACTTACCTGTCCAGACTGGGACCTGACTTGGGACTTACCTGTCCAGACTGGGACCTGACTTGGGACTTACTTGTCTAGACTGGGACCTGACTTGGGACTTACCTGTCCAGACTGGGACCTGACTTGGGACTTACCTGTCCAGACTGGGACCTGACTTGGGACTTACATGTCTAGACTGGGACCTGACTTGGGACTTACCTGTCTGGACTGGGACCTGACTTGGGACTTACCTGTCTAGACTGGGACCTGACTTGGGACTTACCTGTCCAGACTGGGACCTGACTTGGGACTTACCTGTCCAGACTGGGACCTGACTTGGGACTTACTTGTCTAGACTGGGACCTGACTTGGGACTTACCTGTCCAGACTGGGACCTGACTTGGGACTTACCTGTCCAGACTGGGACCTGACTTGGGACTTACTTGTCTAGACTGGGACCTGACTTGGGACTTACCTGTCTAGACTGGGACCTGACTTGGGACTTACATGTCTAGACTGGGACCTGACTTGGGACTTACCTGTCCGGACTGGGACCTGACTTGGGACTTACCTGTCCCGACTAGGATCTGACCTTCTGACCTTTTTGAATCCTCCTGGTCCTGCAGCGGGGAAGCTGGTTCCTAAAGAGGAGGCAAAGGGGATCCACTGGATGACATGGACAGGTGTCATCGGTCCAGAGGTGAACGGCATCTGGCCCAAATACTCCAATGCCTCCAACGTGAACTCTGTGGACGCCAACTACAACAGCGCCGTGCTGGTGACCGGAGACGACCTTGGCCTTCTCAAACTCTTCAGATTCCCCTGCCTCAAGAAAGGTGGGTGAACCTAGAGTTGATGGGACTGAACTGTCCCTCCTACTTGCTAATGTGTCAACAGTTGTAGGGCCACTCTTAATTCTTGAGTTATTTATAATGTGAAATACTTTCAAACGTTTAAAGGAGAACCGTAACCCATTTGATGGTTCAGGATTCAAACTGTATGAAGTGCCACTGCCCCCCTCAGTAGCAGAACATCCGTGAGTTGTTTCTCTTTGTCCTCAAACAGGTGCCAAATTCAAGAAGTACATCGGTCACTCTGCCCATGTGACGAATGTCCGTTGGTCCAACGACTTGCAGTGGGTCGTCAGCACCGGCGGAGCCGACCATGCTGTGTTCCAGTGGAGGTTCCTGCCTGAGGGCGTCATGAACGGCGTCCTGGAGCCCCTCCTCCAAGGTAACGCCAACATTCACTACTGTGGTGAACCAACAAACCCTCCGAGGACCAGACTGGAATCCCTAAAATCCTGTGGCTCCATTGGTTATCCTTAAATCACAATCTGTGACAGTATCGTTTGTTATCCTAAGTTTATCATCTGCAGATTACTATTTATGACTCCCTTAGATCACCATTGTTATCCAACAACTGCTATCTGTTAATAATAAATAAACATCTGGACATGGACCGTGAATCTCATCTGTAAACAAACAAATGGTATGAGTTACCATTCGTTTTGACATCTGTAAAACACGATCCAACATCTGTAATCTATAAACTCTTCATTCGTTTTCCCTAAATTTCTATTACCAGCCACTATTGCACCATTTGTATACTTATTTGTCCTCCCTAGATTACCATACAGCACCACCAACACATTATTAATTATCCTTGGTTCAAAATCGTTAAATTACCAGAACTCCACGACCATTGTCATCCATGACAATGGTCGTGGGGGGGGGTACATTATCATGTTTGGTCAGTAATTTAACATTTGTTATCCCTAAGCCCCTCTTTTTACAATAGTGTGTCATATCCAGTAAACACTGACTGACCATCTGTTATTAGTATTATTGTCTCTTTAGATGTCGAACATTGCTATTGATTATCCCGTAAGAGCTATTTGGACTGCACACATAGAAAGACAGATACATCTTCCCAGTTTACTGAAAAACTAAAGTTTAAATATATAAAAGTATGATGTATGAGGTGTTTTCCTGGTCGGTGTGTTCAGAGGGTTACGCCGACTCCAACAGCGGAGAGTCGGACTCTGACGTTTCGGACGTCCCGGAGCTCGACTCGGACATTGAACAGGAAGCTCAGACCAGCTACCAGCGTCAGGTGACCTCAAACACACCAGCAACGATCTGTCGATGACCTGTCTGTCTGTCTTTCGGACTCACCTGTGTCTGTCTGCAGGTGTATAAGGAGGACCTGCCTCAGCTGAGGAACAAGCTGATTGGTTCACTGAAGCGTCAGAAAGCTCCGGAGGAGGGGCTTCGTCTGCAGTTTGTTCACGGGTAAAAACAGACGATCAAATGTAAATAACGGGGGAAATTATTATTGTTCTCTCCTGTAGAAATTATATAGTTAATTGTAATTAACTTTGTTCATATAATGAGTTAACAACCTGTTGGGTCCTTTATTGTGGCGGTGCTGTTTCCTGCGGGTATCGGGGCTTTGACTGTCGGAACAACCTGTTGGGTCCTTTATTGTGGCGGTGCTGTTTCCTGCGGGTATCGGGGCTTTGACTGTCGGAACAACCTGTTGGGTCCTTTATTGTGGCGGTGCTGTTTCCTGCAGGTATCGGGGCTTTGACTGTCGGAACAACCTGTTGGGTCCTTTATTGTGGCGGTGCTGTTTCCTGCGGGTATCGGGGCTTTGACTGTCGGAACAACCTGTTGGGTCCTTTATTGTGGCGGTGCTGTTTCCTGCGGGTATCGGGGCTTTGACTGTCGGAACAACCTGTTGGGTCCTTTATTGTGGCGGTGCTGTTTCCTGCGGGTATCGGGGCTTTGACTGTCGGAACAACCTGTTGGGTCCTTTATTGTGGCGGTGCTGTTTCCTGCAGGTATCGGGGCTTTGACTGTCGGAACAACCTGTTCTACAGTCAGACGGGGGAGGTTGTGTACCACGTGGCCGCCGTTGCCGTCGTCTACAACCGGCAGCAGCACAGTCAGAGGTTTTACCTCGGCCACGACGACGACATCCTCAGCCTCACCGTCCACCCGCTTAAAGACTACGTGGCCTCCGCACAGGTACGCCCGGCCAATCAGAAGCCAGCATGTTACCGTCAGACAGACCGAGAGTGTTTCTGATTGGCTGTCTGTGTGTTCAGGTGGGCAGAGATCCGGCTGTCCACGTCTGGGACCTCCAGACCCTGAAGTGTCTGTCTCTGCTAAAGGGACACCACAGCAGAGGAGTGTGTGCCCTGGAGTTCACAGGTACACTCCCGTCCCTGAAGCACCTCATGTAAAGCATAAGCTGTTGTTTGTGTGCACTGTAATCATGTACACTTCCCCACTGCAGGACTCATAAATGATCTTATTTTATCTTAAACTTTGTTTATATAGAATCAAGTCTCTGTGTGTGAGGTTGTGTCAATGCTAATGTCTCCTTCTGTCTCTTGTATCTTGTCTCTCTGTTTTTCTGTTGTTTTGTCTCTGTCTCTCTATCTCTCTGTATCTGTGTCTCTCTGTATCTGTGTCTCTCTGTATCTTTGTCTCTCTGTATCTTTGTCTCTCTGTATCTTTCTCTCTGTATCTTTGTCTCTCTGTATCTTTGTCTCTCTGTATCTTTGTCTCTCTGTATCTTTCTCTCTGTATCTTTGTCTCTCTGTATCTTTGTCTCTCTGTCTCTCTGTATATTTGTGTCTTTCTCTCTGTCTCTCTGTGTCTCTGTCTCTCTGTATCTTTGTCTCTCTGTCTCTCTGTATCTTTGTATCTTTGTGTCTTTCTCTCTGTGTCTCTGTCTCTTTGTCTCTCTGTATCTTTGTCTCTCTGTGTCTCTGTCTCTTTGTCTCTCTGTCTCTCTGTGTCTCTGTCTCTCTGTATCTTTGTCTCTCTGTCTCTCTGTATCTTTGTGTCTTTCTCTCTGTCTCTCTGTGTCTCTGTCTCTCTGTATCTTTGTGTCTTTCTCTCTGTGTCTGTGTCTCTTTGTCTCTCTGTATCTTTGTCTCTCTGTCTCTTTGTCTCTCTGTGTCTTTGTCTCTCTGTGTCTCTGTATCTTTGTCTCGGTCTCTTTGTCTCTCTGTGTCTTTGTCTCTCTGTGTCTTTGTCTCTCTGTGTCTCTGTATCTTTGTCTCGGTCTCTTTGTCTCTCTGTGTCTTTGTGTCTCTGTCTCTCAGCGGACGGGAAGAGTTTGGTCTCGGTTGGAATTGATGAATTTCACTCCATCGTCATCTGGGACTGGAAGAAAGGAGAGCGACTGGCCAAGGCCAGGTACACCTGACACCTGTCTGTCTGCTGCTCACACCTGTCTGTCTGCTGCTCACACCTGAACAAAACCTGAACAATTAATTTAGAGAAAACTTCACAAAGTCTTCTGATATTCAGTTTGTTCACATTTGGACTCTCATTCTTTCATCATCATCCCACTGATCTTATTCTGACTCTGACATCACACATACAGATACTCACTAGTGTGGATTATGAGGGAAAAACTGGAGTGAATTATTGATTTTAAAGATTGTAGGAAGTGACAGGAAGTGAGACCAACATGTTGTGTGTTGATGACAATGATGAAATATAACTTCTCTGTCCTTCAGGGGTCATAAAGACAAAACCTTCGTGGTGAAGAGTAACCCGTTCAGGATGGACAAGCTGGTGACGGTCGGCATGAAACACATCAAGTTCTGGCAACATTCAGGTAATCCTCCTGTTGTTCATCCTCCTCCTCCTCATCTTCATCACTAAGCAAACAAACAGTGGAAAATAAATAAATCTCGTTTAAAGTAAAATAATGTCTGCATTAGAAAATAAATGAGGTTTAATGTTAAATTAAGTGAAAGCTTTTGAAAAATGAGCTGAATGAATAAAAGAGCTCCGTTAAAATGTAAAAAAACAGATCTATCGGTTTGAGGTCCAGAGACAACAGCGTCTGGCTCCGCCCACATTGTGGTTAGTCAAACCTTCTATCAGATTAAATGAAACATTTCAGTTTAACCTGCCGCTGTATCCTGGTCAATCAATACTATAGAATAATCTATAATATAAAACATACAAAGAGATTTGGATTTCGTTTTTAATTTTCTAAACTACATTTTAGTCTCGAGAAAAAGGTAATATTAGTTTTAATAATAAACAAAAGAGACCTGGATCAGCATCGTTCTGGTCTCCACCGCAGCCAAACTAATAAATAAGCATCATCGTCCTGCAGGTGGTGGTCTGACCTTTAAACGGGGGATCTTCGGGAACCTGGGGAAGCAGGAGACGATGATGTCGGCGTGTTACGGCCGGTCGGAGGACCTGGTCTTCTCCGGAGCCACAAACGGAGACGTCTACATCTGGAGGAACACAACGCTCATCAAGACCATCAAAGCCCACGACGGCCCCGTGTTCGCCATGTGCTCCCTGGACAAGGTAACACCTGGTTATCCTGGGTCACCTGGTACAACTGTGATACCTGGTACACTCAGGTCACCTGGTAAACGTGGTACACCTGGGTCACCTGGTACACTTGGTACACCTGGGTCACCTGGGATACCTGGTACACTCGGGTCACCTGGTAAACGTGGTATACCTGGGTCACCTGGTACACTTGGTACACCTGGGTCACCTGGGATACCTAGTACACTCGGGTCACCTCGTAAACGTGGTACACCTGGGTCACCTGGTAAACGTGGTACACCTGGGTCACCTGGTAAACGTGGTCCACCTGGGTCACCTGGGATACCTGGTACACTCGGGTCACCTGGTAAACGTGGTACACCTGGGTCACCTGGTACACTTGGTACACTCGGGTCACCTGGGATACCTGGTACACTCGGGTCACCTGGTAAACGTGGTCCATCTGGGTCACCTGGTACACTTGGTACACCTGGGTCACCTGGGATACCTGGTACACTCGGGTCACCTGGTAAACGTGGTACACCTGGGTCACCTGGTACACTTGGTACACCTGGGATACCTAGTACACTCGGGTCACCTCGTAAACGTGGTACACCTGGGTCACCTGGGATACCTAGTACACTCGGGTCACCTGGTAAACGTGGTCCACCTGGGTCACCTGGTAAACGTGGTCCACCTGGGTCACCTGGTACACTTGGTACACCTGGGTCACCTGGGATACCTGGTACACTCGGGTCACCTGGTAAACGTGGTACACCTGGGTCACCTGGTACACTTGGTACACCTGGGTCACCTGGGATACCTGGTACACTCGGGTCACCTGGTAAACGTGGTCCACCTGGGTCACCTCGTAAACGTGGTCCACCTGGGTCACCTGGTACACTTGGTACACCTGGGTCACCTGGAATACCTAGTACACCTGGGTCACCTGGTACACTTGGTACACCTGGGTCACCTGGAATACCTAGTACACCTGGGTCACCTGGTAAACTTGTTACACCTTTGTCACCTGGTACACCCATCACTTCTTTGTTTATACTAATAGTCCTTTTTTTAGATTTTGTCATAATGCAACAAAATCAAATTGTCATTATTGGTTTATGTTGTAATTTTGGTCACAATTATATTAATACTATAAGTTAAAATATAGTTCCCAGACTTTTCATTTTTACATTGACACTGACACATTGAGTGGATTATTATAATCCGAGAAATTATTCGGCAGTAGAATTTTCATTCTTGCAAACATTGAAATAAAATATGATTTTACTTTTGTTGCTTTACAAACTGAGATTTTATTTAGAGTTTTGTTATCGGCAGGTCTTTTGATAATGTTGATGTTAATAAACTCTCTGATATAGTTGATGAAGAAGATCAGTGATGTTTCCTGTGTGGCATTCATTGTCCAGGGTTTCGTGACGGGGGGGAAGGACGGCGTCGTGGAGCTCTGGGACGACATGTTCGAGAGGTGTCTGAAGACGTACGCCATCAAGAGATCTGCTCTGTCTCCGTCTTCCAAAGGTCTCACTGGCTTTTCCTTTTCATGATTCACTGTGCACTACTTTGATGGTCCCCCAGACCAGCCCCACAAAGCTACATGAAGTCGCCGCTCCGTGGGTCCACCACTCACTGGATAGGCGTTGGGTTCAGGTGCAGTGTGAGCCGGGCGGCAGGTCGATGAGGACCAGCTCTGTACCATGGTCGGTCTGATAGTGGGCTCATCCAGTCTACATGTGTTTAGTAAACTTAAAGAAGGCTCGTGATCACGTTGCCTGTGGAGTCCTACCTACCGTACTGTGGTAATGCGGGGTACCTGGGTGGTTGCAACGAGCCATCTGGTCCTTGTATGACTAAAGAGAGAACTAGTTGGCCGAGGTAGTCTCTTGTCCGCGATTCTGTTTTCATGGATTCAGGGCCCAGCTGGGGGGAGGAGAAGGTCCGGTTCGAGGACCTCAGAACTGTCTCTTTGCAGATGATGTGGTTCTGTTGGCTTCTTCAGAACGGGACCTTCAGCAGCACCGGAGCGGTTAGTCTGAACCTCCAGGTCTAAGTTCCGGGAGGGAGGGAATCTCTGCCCCAAGAGGGGAGTTTGAGTACCTCTGGGTCTTGTTGAGATGGAGGTTCAGTTTCAGCAGTGAGGAAGACGTTGTACCGGACCGTTGTGGAGACGAGGGAGCTGAGCCAAAAGACAAAGGTCTGGATCCACCAGTTTGCCTTCAGACCCTCAGCTATGATCTCATGTAGTAAGATAACGAATGCGATTGAGAATACAAACAGCTGAAAGGATCTCGTAGGGAGAATGGATCCATCTAGAGACGAACAGAACAAGAATCCTCATGTTTCTGAAGTTCATCCATGCAACTGATCTCAGATCAGTCAGACTCTGATAATGGACACACTCTGACTACATGTGATCTGATAAAGACTTAGAACAACTGATCAGCTTCAAAGGGTTCATCTCCGTTAGCATCAGAAACAATTAACTTTAAAGTCACAGTGAAATCTGCGACACAAGGTGAATCAACATAATACACAATACAAGAGAATCTAATGACTAAAGCGTTCTGATGGTCTGGTTGGTGGGTCAGGTCTGCTGCTGGAGGACAACCCGTCCATCAGAGCCATCACTCTGGGTCACGGCCACATCCTGCTGGGAACCAAGAACGGAGAAATCCTCGAGATCGACAAGAGTGGACCGATGACGCTGCTGGTTCAGGTCAGACGGGAAGTATCAGTCATGATCGCCTGGTCACCTGATCATTTGATCACCTAGTCACCTGATCATTTGATCACCTAGTCACCTGATCATTTGATCACCTGATCACTTGATCACCTAGTCACCTGATCATTTGATCACCTAGTCACCTGATCATTTGATCACCTGATCACCTAGTCACTTGATCACTTGATCACCTAGT
>NC_046966.1:26996336-27101336 GCF_009769545.1 Cyclopterus lumpus
CCCTCAGCTCCTTTAAATCCAGATTGAAGGCTTCTCTGTTTGCTGATTCAAGGATATTAATCAATTTCTGCATTTCACTATTGCAGCTGCCCTGCTGTTCTATTTTTAGCTTTTTAATGTTATACTGTTATAATGTTTTGATGGTTTTATGTGAAGCACTTCGAATTGCCTTGTTGTTGAAATGTGTGTTGCAAATAAACGTGCCTTGCCTTGTTGTGTCTACAGGGTACGACAGCGATGTGGCCCGGGAGAAGGCGGTGGACTACGTCACCAAGATCTATTCTGCCAGCATCAGGAACATGTCGGGAACCAGACCTCACCTGCAGCTCAAAGAGCTTCCTGTGGAGGAGAGGTGATCAGATGACACACACACACACACACACACACACAGCGTTTCAACATCTGAACTGGTTCTGGATCCGTTTCCTGTTCAGGCCTCCTGTGAGTCGAGCTGCCCCGCTGCCTGACAAACTGCTGAAGAACAATGTGACCAAGAAGAAGAAGGTGGTGGAGGTCAGTCGAACCTCGTGTACCTGTCCGGTCCACTGACATGTGACTTCACCTGAACAGCTGATGTGTGTCGTTTCAGGAGCTGGTGCTGGAGCACGTGTTTGGCTACAGAGGCTTCGACTGTCGCAACAACCTGCATTACCTCAACGATGGCGCCGACATCATCTTCCACACGGCTGCTGCCGTGGTCATCCAGAATCTGTCCGCCGGTCAGTTCAGCCCTCAGACTGGGCCTCTAGTGTTACGTGTTGTTGTTGATGATGACATCATACCACCTGCTTACCGTCCTGACAGGAACCCAGAGTTTCTACCTGGAACACACCGACGACATCCTCTGTCTGACAGTCAACCAACACCCAAAGTACCAAAACATCATCGCTACGGGACAGATCGGTGAGTACAGACTGTGTTCATGCTATCTTCTTACCAACAGTAAGTAACCTTAATATCTGCAGAAGATTCAGAGAAGCAAAACCACCACAAAGAGACTTGAAACAACCACAAAGAGATGTAAAAAAACCACAAGGGGACTAGAAACAATCATAAAGAGACACTAAACAACCACAAAGAGACCATAAATAACCACACAGAGACACTAAACCACCACAAAGAGACTTGAAACAACCACAGAGAGACACTAAACAACCACACTAAACAACCACAGAGAGACTAAACAACCACAGAGACACTAAACAACCACAAAGAGACACTAAACAACCACAAAGAGACTTGAAACAACCACACTAAACAACCACAGAGAGACTAAACAACCACCGAGACACTAAACAACCACAAAGAGACACTAAACAACCACAGAGACACTAAACAACCACAGAGAGACTAAACAACCACAGAGACACTAAACAACCACAAAGAGACACTAAACAACCACACTAAACAACCACAGAGACACTAAACAACCACAGAGAGACTAAACAACCACCGAGACACTAAACAACCACAAAGAGACACTAAACAACCACACTAAACAACCACAGAGACACTAAACAACCACACTAAACAACCACAGAGAGACTAAACAACCACCGAGACACTAAACAACCACAAAGAGACACTAAACAACCACACTAAACAACCACAGAGACACTAAACAACCACAGAGACACTAAACAACCACAGAGAGACTAAACAACCACAGAGACACTAAACAACCACAAAGAGACTTGAAACAACCACACTAAACAACCACAAAGAGACACTAAACAACCACACTAAACAACCACAAAGAGACACTAAACAACCACAAAGACACTAAACAACCACAAAGAGACACTAAACAACTACAAAGAGACACTAAACAACCACATAGACACTAAACAACCACAGAGAGACTAAACAACCACAAAGACACTAAACAACCACAAAGAGACACTAAACAACCACAAAGACACTAAACAACCACAAAGAGACACAAAGAGACACTAAACAACCACAGAGAGACTAAACAACCACAAAGACACTAAACAACCACAAAGACACTAAACAACCACAAAGAGACACAAAGAGACACTAAACAACCACAAAGACACTAAACAACCACAAAGACACTAAACAACCACAAAGAGACACAAAGAGACACTAAACAACCACAAAGACACTAAACAACCACAAAGAGGGGATATTCTGCTCCCATTTTAAACTCTCTAGTCTAGGAAGGGAACCGTGTTTAGAGTGGAGATACAAGCAGAGCTCACTGCAGTCAGACACACTCTGCAGATGAACAGCCATGTTATTCTCATGCATGACCAGACTGCTTTTTGCCCATTGCACTTCTTTTCTTTTCCACTGCTTCCTCATTGTCACGCCTCACCTCATCACCAGGCGACATGGCTGACCTGCCAGGTAAGTCTGCTGTCACTCAGCATCCCCGATCATCCACACACACATTCTGTTGACATGTGGAGAACTCTGTGTTTGACGTGTTGGTGTCGTGTGCAGAGGCTGAAGTGTCCGGTGAGTATCAGGTCTGGTTCTTCTGTTTGTAGCTCCACCCCCCCAAGTCTGTCAGAGTCCAGGTCCACCCTAATGTGGATTCAGATGAAAACACAGCTTCTTTGTGAAATCCATTCACACTAAACCAAAGAAACCAATGTTGAGTCGACTTCCCCGTGAGCTCTGACCCTGAACAAATCCTTTGTCTTTTGAGTCAGAAGGTCTGAAGAAAAGCCCCCCGTGCATTGAGATGTTTCCAGTCACTATCGTTGTCGAGTGCAGTGAACTGACTGTTGTTTCAACATGCTGACGCAAATTATTACACAATTAAGTGTTTTTTGGTGATGAAAACATTTTTTCAATTCAGTTTATTTTGTACAGCCCAAAATCACAAATTACAAACTCTCCCCAGAGGGCTTTACAATCTGTACACATACGACATCCCTGACCTTTGACCTCACCTCTTCAAATGCTTTTTATAAACAGTCTGAAGAAAACCAGACTGGAAGCTACTGAAGCACTGGAAGTGCTTTGTGCAGCGAGGGAAATGTGTGAAACGTCATTCTAGAAAGTTCTTAAAGGATTTGACCGTAACTTTGAAGGGCTCAAAGTTTACAGGTTTCCCGAACACGTCGCTCAGGGTTTGATTTCGATGCAGTTACTGTTAACTTAATGTGCCATCGAGAGCTTCCTGTGGAGGAAGATGAAGAGATTAATATCATACAAACAACAATCTGAAAACATTATTTATCAATATAACAATATCACTAATTTGTAATTTGTGATATTGGGCTATACCAAATAAACTGAATTGAATTAGTGTGGATGGAGAACCTTTTTGTAAACGCTGTTTTCAAATGAGTCCATTTTAGAGTGAGCATGGCAGGAGAGAAACCAAAGCAACAAAGCTCTTATTAGCATGTAAACATGGGCTGCTGTTGTTTGTGGTGTCTGTAGTGTTGGTGCTGAGACTGATTCAGAAGCTGCTGTACACACAACCTCTGATAGAAGCTGGACCCGGATCTCTTGTACTGATGCAGAGGATCTCAGGGTTCTTTAATCCCGATTCCCCACCCAATCACACAGGCTCTTCATTTCCTAGAGATGTTCATGGTCCCCAGAGGAGAAATCCAATGAAAGTACATTGAAAACAAACAAACAAATGAAATATACAACTAAATTATGTTAACAGAGGAGACTAAAAAGAAACAAGTGGAGATAGGTGGCCAGAGGCGAAGGAGGGGTTGACTGTTTAAGATGAAGGAGATGGAAGCTGGTGACAGTCCGGCAGTTCTAAATACACAACTGGTCCCAAATGGCCGACGTTAGACTTCAGGTCATGTGATCATGACCGAAAGGTTCAATGTGTGAATACAAAGTGGATGGAAAAACAAGCAGTTTGTACTCTGAATCCAAAACAGTCTCTTACCAGACGTTCTGTGTTGAGTCAGCATGTCGGTACCAGATAGAAGATGTCCCATCACTGGTCCCATACCTCCTTAACTCCTAATTCCTAGCCTGTTCTCCCTGATACTCTTCTCACTTCCTTTAGTTCCCTCTCTCCTTTTCTTCAAGTTCCTTACCTCTTCAGTTCATTGTTTCCTTTATTCTTTGGTGTTTTGCCTCCGTGATTCCATGGCTTTTTGATTACTTTGTTTCTTGGTTCATCAACTCCTTGATTCTTACTCTCTCTTGGTTCCCTTACTACCTTAAGTCCTTGATTCCTTAGGTTCCATGCCTTGTGTATTGCTTCCACATTGCCTAATACTCTCTAGTCCTGTGCTCTATGCTCCGTGCTGAACATCTAAGGATGGTTCCTTGGGTACCTTGGCTTTGGTCCTTGGTACCACAGTTCCTTTGATTCTTGCTTCCTTGATACTTTTAAACGTAGGTTCTTTGGATCCTATAGTTCCTCAGCTTCTTTACTATCTTATGGACTTGGGCCTTTGGTTCTATATTTTCTGGGTTACGAGAGTCCTTGGCTGTTGGGTCAATGTGCCAGCCAGTGAGGAGCTCACATGTTGAACTCTGTGTTTCTCTTGTCTCGTGAAGCAGTTTTCAAGCTAACTCTTGATGAAGCTAACGCCCTAATAAACCTTTTTCATTTTTATTAGATTCATAATTGATTAATCAAAGTAATAATTGACAGAATAGTTGACTATCAAAATAGTTGTTAAGTGCAGCACTAGATAGGTCCTTTGGATCCTTGACTCCTGGTCTACCATAGTAACTCCGGCCCCTGGTTCTACTGTTCCTTGGCACATTGGTACTGTGGTTCTTAGGTTTCTAAGTGCTATTGTTCTAGGGCCACCTTACTGCCTCAGGCCATCTGGTCCACAGTTCCTTGGATCCTTAGACCATGGGTATCTAGTTGCCTTGGTTCTGTGGCTCCTCAGTTCTTTGGTTCATACATGTCTGGTCTCCTATCAGGCCTTGCTCCGTCCATCCATGTATGGGATGCCATGACCAAGCAGACGTTGTCCATCCTCCGCTGTTCCCACGCTAAAGGTGTCGGCTACGTCAACTTCAGCGCCACGGGAAAGCTGCTGCTGTCAGTGGGAGTGGAGCCTGAACACACCATCACCGTGTGGAGGTGGCAGGAAGGTACAAAGTCCTTCTTTATAACTTTTAGGGCGGCTGTGTTTTTCAGGAGGTAGAGCAGTCGGCCATTAGGATGCAAGAAGAACCCCTAAGAGTGAACATTAATCCCTCCTGAAGAGTGTGTGTGTGTGTGTGTGTGTGTGTGTGTGTGTGTGTGTGTGTGTGTGTGTGTGTGTGTGTGTGTGTGTGTGTGTGTGTGTGTGTGTGTGTGTCTCAAAGAGCCTTTTTACATGTGACAAACAGAATTCACTGTGATTATGTCACAGAGACGTATTGACTTGAGAAGTTACCTTTGACCTTTCTGCTAGGCACCAAGGTGACTTGTAAAGGTGGCCACGCTGAGCGGATCTTCGTGGTGGAGTTCAGACCGGACTCTGACACCCAGTTTGTGTCCGTGGGAATCAAACACATCAAGTTCTGGACTCTAGTCGGAGGTTCGCTCGTGTACAAGAAAGGCGTGATCGGCTCGGTGGAGGATGGCCGCATGCAGACCATGCTGTCTGTCGCCTTTGGTGCTGTAAGACCAAAACGTAGCTCTGACTCTCCTTCTAAAATAAGATATTTAAATCTGTATTGAGTCAGTCTTTTGTCTCCAGAGCAACCTGACGTTCACCGGCGCGATCAACGGAGACGTTTACGTCTGGAGGGAGCACTTCCTGGTTCGAGTGGTGGCAAAGGCGCACAGTGGTCCGGTCTTCACCATGTACACCACCCTGAGGGATGGACTCATCGTTACTGGAGGGAAGGAACGGCCGTGAGTACCCCAGAATTAACAGACTTGAACCCAGCTACAGTTAGAAAAGTGACAGACTAGTTAACTTTTAGTGGTAACTTCTGATCCACATCACTGAAGGCAGTGGTTCTCAAAGTTCTAGCACCTGTAGCATAACATAACAGTGCATTACTTCCATTTTGTAATCCCAGTCATGTTGTGGAGATTTCTGGCTGCCCTTTTAGGGTCAGCAGATTGAGTTCCACAATGGCTGCTAATGTTCCTGGTATTTCATCTGGGAGCCCTTTGAGTGTGATTGGCTCACAACTCTTATGATACCTAGGGAGGCAGTGTATTAAGAACTGTCTGTTGATGTATGTGACAGGACTAAAGAGGGTGGCGCTGTGAAGCTGTGGGATCAGGAGATGAAGCGCTGCAGAGCGTTTCAGCTGGAGACCGGCCAGCTGGTGGAGAATGTCCGGTCTGTCTGCCGAGGGAAGGTACGAGGCCAGTGGCAACAACCTCTGCAATGTGAAGACGAAATAGTTTAAAAGGCACATTATGGCAATTTGCCTCCAGTTCTAGAGCAGTTGGTAGCATTATATTGAAGATCTTTGTCAGAATATGTCATTGATTAACATTTTATTTACCATATTTCTTGAAATTTGCATAAACTGTCTGCACGGCATTTGCTCGATGTACTCAAGGAGACATCTTTATGATTGTAGCTACCTTCCGACTCGTCTCTTTTGTCCCGATGATCCAGGGTAAGATCCTGGTGGGCACCAAAGATGGCGAGATCATAGAGGTTGGAGAAAAGAACGCTGCCTCCAATACCATGATCAACGGACACACTCAGGGAGGGATCTGGGGTTTGGCAACTCATCCTTTCAAAGACGTCTTCATCTCTGCCAGCGACGACGGGACCATCCGAATATGGGACCTGGCCGATAAGGTAGCGGCCTGAAGGCAGAAGTGAAGACGTCCGTTCAACAGTTTAACCATCTTCTCATTTGTTCTATTATCGATTTTCTGTGTTAGAAACTTCTGAACAAGGTGAGTTTGGGTCATCCCGCTAAGTGCACCTCCTACAGTCCCAACGGAGAGATGGTTTCCATCGGCATGGAGAACGGAGAGTTCATCGTCCTGCTAGTCAACTCCCTCACCGTCTGGGGAAAGAAGAGAGACCGCAGCGTGGCCATCCAGGACATACGGTACGACATCCATCTTCAACAGACATTGGGGCATACACACAGATCTTTAACGCCTCTGTGTTGAACCTTAATCAACTACATGTTTCTGGGGTCTTCTTGTTGTTCAGGTTCAGTCCAGACAACCGATTCTTGGCGGTGGGTTCAGTTGAGAGCGCTGTGGATTTCTATGACCTTTCTCTGGGACCGTCCCTGAACAGGATTGGCTACTGTAAGGACATCCCTGGCTCAGTCATCCAGATCGACTTCTCGGCTGACAGCAAACATATCCAGGTTAACAAGACTAACTATGACCCAAGTTTACAGGCTCAGTTCAGTCAGGACAAAGGTTTGGAGCTGTGACGTCTGACCTTTTACTAACAGCTCCTTGTTATATGGTGCAGGTACTTTTTCTACAGTTAAGCTCAGTGAAACTCTTTCATGAGAGCATCCACATTAGTGAACTGACTAAAACGTGAAATCCTTAATTTCCTCCCCAGGTGTCCACCAGCACCTACACTCGGCAGGTGCATGAAGTTCCCTCAGGAAAAATTGTCACAGAGCAGTCTGTATTTGAGAGGATCACCTGGGCTACCTGGACCAGGTGAGGCTGTGTTAAGTTTAGGGAACATGCTCTATGGTGTCAGAAACATGCTGACACCATAGAGAACAGGAACATACTGAGGAGCCTTTGACCTGTGGTGCTAAAGGAAAATATATTAGTGAAAATACACTTTCTTTACATCTTACAACTGGAACTAAACACTAGATAACGGTTCATTTTATTCAGGACCTACTATGAAGATTAGTTAACATATTGTAGAACTTGTCTCTAGAACTGAGGGAACTACTAAGACAAATACAATATGCGGGCAAAAGAACATCATGTAGAGCTCAGAGAACCAAGTGTTGAACCTTGGTACCAGAATATACTGTGAAGCATTGAGGGGAATAATTCATTTCAATTCAGTTTATTTTGTATAGCCCAAAAACACAAACTCTCCTCAGAGGGCTTTACAATCTGTACACATACGACATCCCTGACCTTTGACCTCACATCGGATCAGGAAAAACTCCCCAAAAATAACCTTTGACAGGGAAAAAAGTGAAGAAACCTTCAGGAGAGCAACAGAGGAGGATCCCTCTCCCCGGATGGACAGAAGAATAGATGTCATGTGACCAGATGAACAGAGTTACAGAGTTACATAAACACATTACATGAATATGACAATGTATGAATGGAACTCCAATCCATGAAACAGAAGGAGGTAGAGAGGAGGGGGGGCGGGGCATCAGCAGGGCCAATGGGAGGCCGGCTCACCAGCATCAGACACCTCCAGGTCCAATGGACCCTATGAGACGTGAAGTCACAACGACTCCGGGGAGGAAGCAGAGTTAATAAGGTGCAATGGAGAGATGTGAATTCATCCATAAGGAGAGAGAGAAGAGGAGATAGGTGCTCAGTGTATCCTAAAACATCCCCCAGCAGCCTATAAGCCTATAGCAGCATATCAAGGGGCTGGACCAGGGCAAACCTGATTCAGCCCTAACTATAAGCACTATTAAAGAGGAAAGTCTTAAGTCTGGTGTTTGTGTGTGAGCTAACGCTACCAATGCAGCACTGAAGCCTCAAAGCTAAAGAGAACATGCTAGACAACATGCCATGGCCCTGCTGATGCCCCGCCCCCCCTCCTCTCTACCTCCTTCTGTTTCATGGATTGGAGGTCCATTCATACATTGTCATATTCATGTAATGTGTTTATGTAACTCTGTAACTCTGTTCATCTGGTCACATGACATCTATTCATCTGTCCATCCGGGGAGAGGGATCCTCCTCTGTTGCTCTCCTGAAGGGTTCTTCCCTTTTTTCCCTGTCAAAGGTTATTTTTGGGGAGTTTTTCCTGATCCGATGTGAGGTCAAAGGTCAGGGATGTCGTACAGATTGTAAACCTGGTTCCCTTATTGACCCTGGCTGGTTCTGGTGGTTCCTCAGCATCCTCGGGGACGAGGTTCTCGGCGTGTGGCCTCGGAACACGGAGAAGGCAGACGTTAACTGCGCGTGTGTTTCCCACGCCGGCCTCCACCTGGTTACAGGAGACGACTTCGGCCTCATCAAGCTCTTTGACTTCCCGTGCTCCGAGAAGTTCGTAAGTGAGCTCTGAGAGAACGCGAGCGGTTCCTCCATGTCCGCCGGGTTCCTTCACGCCTCTTTGTGCTTCCTCCCGGTTCCACAGGCCAAACACAAGCGCTACTTTGGTCACTCGGCTCACGTCACCAACGCTCGCTTCTCCTGCGACGACAAGTTCGTCATCAGCGCCGGAGGCAGCGACTGCAGGTGAGACCCAAACGTCATTTATATATCTATAAAGCTGCTAATAATAATAATAACATCATTTATGTATCCATAAAGCTGCTAATAATAATAACATCATTTATATATCTATAAAGCTGCTAATAATAATAATAACATCATTTATGTATCCATAAAGCTGCTAATAATAATAACATCATTTATATATCTATAAAGCTGCTAATAATAATAACATCATTTATGTATCCATAAAGATGCTAATAAGAATAATAATAAAATAATTTATGTATCCATAAAGCTAATAATAATAATAAAATCATTCATGTATCCATAAAGCTAATAATAATAATAATAATAATAAAATCATTTATGTATCCATAAAGCTAATAATAATAATAACATAATATATGTATCCATAAAGCTACTACTACTAATAATAATAATAATAGTAACATAATTTATGTATCCATAAAGCTAATAATAATATAATAATTTATAGAACATAGAACCCTTAAATAAAGCTTCATCACTACGCAGAACAAAGTCTCTTTTATATTTATATATTCCTCTTTTTGATCAAATAGTTTCTGGAACTAAACGTGTTTTTATGAAGTCAGTAAACATCAAAGTACTACATGATGTACTTTTAGTGTTTTCTTCTAAATAACAGATATTATTATTATATTCATCATTGGTGTTAATGACGTAACGATGAGCTCAGAGCTTCAGGAAGTTAAACATCACAATTCATCTAATATCTATTTTATATTCATGTGAAAAATGATTTATTCTAGTTCATCACCAACACTACATTTTACTAGATTACACCTGAACGCATCATGACGTTATCATTTATCTTCAGCCAGTACTCATGTTCACTGAGCGGAGCCTGAACACATCATGAGACCGTTATCATTTACCTTCAGCCAGTACTCATGTTCACTGAGCGGAGCCTGAACACATCATGAGAACGTTATCATTTACCTTCAGCCAGTACTCATGTTCACTGAGCGGAGCCTGAACGCACCATGAGAACGTTATCGTTTACCTTCAGCCAGTACTCATGTTCACTGAGCGGAGCCTGAACGCATCATGAGAACGTTATCATTTACCTTCAGCCAGTACTCATGTTCACTGAGCAGAGCCTGAACGCATCATGAGAACATTATCATTTACCTTCAGCCAGTACTCATGTTCACTGAGCAGAGCCTGAACGCATCATGAGAACGTTATCATTTACCTTCAGCCAGTACTCACGTTCACTAAGCAGAGCCTGAACGCATCATGAGAACGTTATCATTTACCTTCAGCCAGTACTCATGATCACTGAGCGGAGCCTGAACGCATCATGACTGTGGGTCAGTGGTTAGCAGGTCTGTCTTTCAATCAGGGGGTTGGCGGTTCAATCCCATGTGTCCTTGAGCAAGACACTTGATCTACTGATCACTTGATCTACTGATCACATGATCTACTGGTCACATGTTCTACTGATCACTTGATCTACTGATCACATGTTCTACTGATCACTTGATCTACTGATCACATGTTCTCCTGGTCACATGTTCTACTGGTCACATGATCTACTGGTCACATGATCTACTGGTCACATGATCTACTGGTCACATGATCTACTGATCACTTGATCTACTGATCACATGTTCTACTGATCACTTGATCTACTGATCACATGTTCTACTGGTAACATGATCTACTGGTCACTTGATCTACTGATCACTTGATCTACTGATCACATGTTCTACTGATCACATGTTCTACTGATCACTTGATCTACTGATCACATGTTCTACTGGTCACTTGATCTACTGATCACTTGATCTACTGATCACATGATCTACTAATCACATGATCTACTGATCACTTGATCTACTGATCACATGATCTACTAATCACATGTTCTACTGATCACTTGATCTACTGGTCACTTGATCTACTGGTCAATTGATCTACTGGTCACTTGATCTACTGATCACATGATCTACTGGTCACATGATCTACTGGTCACGTGTTCTACTGGTCACATGATCTACTGGTCACATGTTCTACTGGTCACATGATCTACTGATCACATGATCTACTGGTCACATGATCTACTGATCACTTGATCTACTGATCACATGTTCTACTGATCACATGTTCTCCTGGTCACATGTTCTACTAGTCACATGTTCTACTGATCACAAGATCTACTGATCACAAGATCTACTGATCACTTGATCTACTGATCACATGTTCTACTGGTCACATGTTCTACTGGTCACATGATCTACTGGTCACTTGATCTACTGATCACATGTTCTACTGATCACTTGATCTACTGATCACATGATCTACTGGTCACATGATCTACTGATCACTTGATCTACTGATCACATGTTCTACTAATCACTTGATCTACTGATCACATGTTCTATTGATCACATGTTCTACTGGACACATGATCTACTGATCACTTGATCTACTGATCACATGTTCTACTGATCACTTGATCTACTGATCACTTGATCTACTGATCACATGATCTACTGATCACATGTTCTACTGATCACTTGATCTACTGATCACATGATCTACTAATCACATGTTATACTGGTCACATGTTCTACTGGTCACATGATCTACTGGTCACATGATCTACTGGTCACATGATCTACTGATCACATGCTCTACTGGTCACATGATCTACTGGTCACATGATCTACTGATCACATGATCTACTGATCACATGATCTACTAATCACATGTTATACTGATCACATGATCTACTGGTCACATGTTCTACTGATCACTTGATCTACTGGTCACGTGTTCTACTGGTCACATGTTCTACTGGTCACATGATCTACTGGTCACATGTTCTACTGGTCACATGATCTACTGATCATTGGCGCAGAAAAATGTATTAACACTGTGATGGTTAACGGGTTTCTCTATTTCTTCCCTTCAGTTTATTTGTGTGGAAATGTCAGTGAGATACACCAGAGTCCTCAAGTCCTCCACCAGAGTCCTCCACCAGAGTCCTCAAGTCCTCCACCAGAGTCCTCCACCAGAGTCCTCAAGTCCTCCACCAGAGTCCTCAAGTCCTCCACCAGAGTCCTCAAGTCCTCGACCAGAGTCCTCCACCAGAGTCCTCCACCAGAGTCCTCAAGTCCTCCACCAGAGTCCTCAAGTCCTCCACCAGAGTCCTCAAGTCCTCGACCAGAGTCCTCCACCAGAGTCCTCCACCAGAGTCCTCAAGTCCTCCACCAGAGTCCTCCACCAGAGTCCTCAAGTCCTCCACCTGCGTCCCCGGGCGCTCCGAAACTGACGGTGCTGTGTTTTATTGTGACGTAGTTCTTCTTGTAACTGGTTTATATTTCAGGTCTTCAGTTCAGTTTGTGTCGTTAAACCAGAAGTTTTCTAGTTGAACCTGTTTCATGTAGCAGTGTTATGATAATATGTGTATTATATATGTATAATATATGTATAATATATGTGATATAAGTATATTATATGTGATATAATATATGTATACTATATGCATTATATGTGATATATAATACAGGTATTATATATCACATAATACATGTATTATGTGATATAAAATGTATACTATATGTATTATATATCACATATAATACATGTATTATATTCCGTGTTTCTGTTTGTCAGGATGTGCCTTTTTCACAAACTCTGACCAAACATTTGATACAATTTTATTTATAAAGGTGGTGCTATGAAACGTGACTATTTAGGGCTTTTTACAGATGTTGTGTTGTTTTGTATCTTGTACTGTGATGAAGATGAAGTTCTATAAGAGATGAAGTGATGAAGATGAAGTTCTATAAGAGATGAAGTGATGAAGATGAAGTTCTATAAGTGATGAAGATGAGTTTGGTCCCAATGGAAAAAATAAAAGTATTTCTACCTCAAAATACAATAAAGTGAAACTTAATTTTAGTAAAAAAAGATTTACGGTAGAAAATATTAATTAGAATTCATTGAACAGAACACAGACTTGGGAACGTTTTCTGTGCACCGAACCGTGTTCTCGCTGAGGAGAACCGTGTTCTGCTGAACATCTGAACAAGGATTCAAAGAGAAACACCAACCGGAATGCTTTGAGTTATTTACCTCAAGATCCTCTGTTCTACAAGGAACCGTTCTGTAAGGAACTGTTGTGTAAGAAGCCATTCTTTAAGGAACCGTTCTGTAAGAAACCGTTTTGTAAGGAACTGTTCTATACGCAACTGTTCTGCAACAAATCATTTCTGTAAAAATCTCTTCTGTAAGGAATGGTTCTATAAAGATTTGTTCTGTCAGGAACTGTTCTATAAAATACTGTTCTATAAAGAACCCGTGCAACCACACAGATATAAATTGTATCCTTGAGTTCACAATGTTAACGTGCTGTCTGTGTCAAACTGCTTTGGGTTATTTACCTTATGATCCTCTGTTCTATAAGGAACTGTTCTGTAAGAAACCATTCTTTAAGGAACCGTTCTGTAAGAATGGTGGAGCTGAAGAATAGAAATACTCTTATTTATTTATTTATTTATATATATATATATATATATATATATATATATATATATATATATATATATATATATATATCTATATCAGAACGTTAATGTTGGTACTTGATTAAAACTGTAAACAAAGAACCAGGGAACCACTTCAGGGCTTCTGGGTCGGCTCCGTGTTGGGTTCTGTGTTCTAATGTTCTCTTACTTCATTGTTTACATGAACAAACATGAGAATCTCTCTCACGTATTTCACACTGAAGGTAACCATGGCAACACGTTAAACACGTTATATTATAGAGATTTAATCAAGATTTAATTTAGTCAAGGAACTAGTAAAAAAAAGGTGAAAGACGTCCCAAAAACGACGTCATCTTTATATGTCTTTACTTTGTAGAATGAAAGATGGATCTGTTGAGTGTTTAATAAAGTCTCCTTTACTAGACGTGTTGAGTCCTTTATGAACCCTTTCCGTAACAGGACCTGTGTTTGCAACGCTAAAGGAGCTAGTAAAGGAAGGACCTGTGTTTCCTATGCTAAAGGAGCTAGTAAAGGAAGGACCTGTGTTTCCTATGCTAAAGGAGCTAGTAAAGGAAGGACCTGTGTTTCCTAGGCTAAAGGAGCTAGTAAAGGAAGGTCCTGTGTTTCCTATGCTAAAAAGCTAGTAAAGGAAGGGCCAGTGTTTCCTATGCTAAAGGAGCTAGTAAAGGAAGGGCCAGTGTTTCCTATGCTAAAGGAGCTAGTAAAGGAAGGGCCAGTGTTTGCAACGCTAAAGGAGCTAGTAAAGGAAGGGCCAGTGTTTCCTATGCTAAAGGAGCTAGTAAAGGAAGCTCCTGTGTTTCCTATGCTAAAGGAGCTAGTAAAGGAAGGTCCTGTGTTTCCTATGCTAAAAAGCTAGTAAAGGAAGGACCTGTGTTTCCTATGCTAAAGGAACTAGTAAAGGAAGGACCTGTGTTTCCTATGCTAAAGGAGCTAGTAAAGGAAGCGCCTGTGTTTCCTATGCTAAAGGAGCTAGTAAAGGAAGGTCCTGTGTTTCCTATGCTAAAGGAGCTAGTAAAGGAAGGTCCTGTGTTTCCTATGCTAAAGGAGCTAGTAAAGGAAGGTCCTGTGTTTCCTATGCTAAAGGAGCTAGTAAAGGAAGGACCTGTGTTTGCAACGCTAAAGGAGCTAGTAAAGGAAGGCCCTGTGTTTCCTACGCTAAAGGAGCTAGTAAAGGAAGGTCCTGTGTTTCCTACGCTAAAGGAGCTAGTAAAGGAAGGTCCTGTGTTTCCTAGGCTAAAGGAGCTAGTAAAGGAAGGACCTGTGTTTCCTATGCTAAAGGAACTAGTAAAGGAAGTACCTGTGTTTCCTATGCTAAAGGAGCTAGTAAAGGAAGGACCTGTGTTTCCTATGCTAAAGGAGCTAGTAAAGGAAGGTCCTGTGTTTCCTAGGCTAAAGGAGCTAGTAAAGAAAGGACCTGTGTTTCCTATGCTAAAGGAACTAGTAAAGGAAGTACCTGTGTTTCCTATGCTAAAGGAGCTAGTAAAGGAAGGACCTGTGTTTCCTATGCTAAAGGAGGTAGTAAAGGAAGGTCCTGTGTTTCCTAGGCTAAAGGAGCTAGTAAAGGAAGGCCCTGTGTTTCCTACGCTAAAGGAGCTAGTAAAGGAAGGTCCTGTGTTTCCTACGCTAAAGGAGCTAGTAAAGGAAGGACCTGTCTTTCCTATGCTAAAGGAGCTAGTAAAGGAAGGACCTGTGTTTCCTACGCTAAAGGAGCTAGTAAAGGAAGTACCTGTGTTTCCTAGGCTAAAGGAGCTAGTAAAGGAAGGTCCTGTGTTTCCTACTCTAAAGAAGCTAGTAAAGGAAGGTCCTGTGTTTCCTACGCTAAAGAAGCTAGTAAAGGAAGGTCCTGTGTTTCCTATGCTAAAGGACCTAATAAAGGAAGGACCTGTGTTTCCTATGCTAAAGGAGCTAGTAAAGGAAGGTCCTGTGTTTCCTATGCTAAAGGAGCTAGTAAAGGAAGGACCTGTGTTTCCTATGCTAAAGGAGGTAGTAAAGGAAGGTCCTGTGTTTCCTAGGCTAAAGGAGCTAGTAAAGGAAGGTCCTGTGTTTCCTACGCTAAAGGAGCTAGTAAAGGAAGGTCCTGTGTTTCCTACGCTAAAGGAGCTAGTAAAGGAAGGACCTGTGTTTCCTATGCTAAAGGAGCTAGTAAAGGAAGGACCTGTGTTTCCTACGCTAAAGGAGCTAGTAAAGGAAGTACCTGTGTTTCCTAGGCTAAAGGAGCTAGTAAAGGAAGGTCCTGTGTTTCCTACGCTAAAGAAGCTAGTAAAGGAAGGTCCTGTGTTTCCTACGCTAAAGAAGCTAGTAAAGGAAGGTCCTGTGTTTCCTATGCTAAAGGACCTAATAAAGGAAGGACCTGTGTTTCCTATGCTAAAGGAGCTAGTAAAGGAAGGACCTGTGTTTCCTACGCTAAAGGAGCTAGTAAAGGAAGGACCTGTGTTTCCTACGCTAAAGGAGCTAGTAAAGGAAGGCCCTGTGTTTCCTATGCTAAAGGAGCTAGTAAAGGAAGGTCCTGTGTTTCCTACGCTAAAGGAGCTAGTAAAGGAAGGTCCTGTGTTTCCTATGCTAAAGGAGCTAGTAAAGGAAGGTCCTGTGTTTCCTATGCTAAAGGAGCTAGTAAAGGACGTACCTGTGTTTCCTATGCTAAAGGAGCTAGTAAGGCGACTCCAGACCAGCAGGAGGCGCTGCCGGTCTGGAGCGGACCCGGTCCCGGAGCAGCTGTCATGGCGGCGCTCTGTCGGACTTCACGGTGAAACTGAAGCAGATGAACAGGAGCTCGTTTCAGGATGAGCTAAAGGAGAAGCGCGTGACCGTCAGGTGAGACACCGACCCTGTGCGCGCGCCCCCTGACTCGAGCCCAAACAGACGGCTGCGCTCCTCCAATGACGTGTCGCGTGTTTGAGCGCGTGCGGTTCTAGTAATGACGTAACGACCAGACGCCTGTGATCTCAGGTGAGTTCAGGATGTAAAGGAGCCTCGGGACGAGCTGCCGTCAGACGTCACGTGGGTCACCTGTGACCAGGTGTTGTGGTTATTGATCACCTGTTGCAACCAAAGGTCGGTCCATATGTATTATTGAGATGGAGGTCAAACTGAACCTGAGTGAGTCCCAAGATGGCAGCATGTCAGTGTTGTTGTTGTTGTTTATGTTCAACTTTTCATACCGAACTAAAGCAAAGTATCCACATTAATATCTTCCTGAGGACCTGGTGGTGTGTGTGTGGCAGGTGATGTACATCAAACATCGTCCTGCCTGAGGAGCTGGCTGAGGAGCTGGCTGAGGAGCACCAATCAGAGAGAGCCTCACCTTTCTCCACCTGTCCCTCTGCAGGTATGATTGTGATGTCATCAGTGATGCGGGGGGCCCGCCGGCTCATCCATGCCGACCCGGCTGGGCTCAACAACTTCCTGTCTCTCTATCCTGCTCGAAGCTCCGCCCCCCTGCTCACCTGTCAACAGAACAGGAAGTTCGCCTCCAAACAGGTGAGTCCGACTGACACGCCGACTGCTATTGGCCGATCTCAAACTGCTAGTAATGTCATAGAAAACATCTGTTGGATTAAATATGAATGTTAAACACATCAAACCTTATATTTCAACATGTTGAAAGGTCAAAGGTCAGAAGAAAGATCAGAAGAACCAGAAGGTCAAAGCCAAAGTGGACAAACAGGAAGTGGAGATCAGACAGAGGATGACGGCGGTGTCTCTCGCCGAGGCCATGAACAAAGACTTTGGTAACGATGCATTTATTAGGGTCCGTCAGTCCGAGAGATTAGATTCATACCAAACTTGTCGATCATAATTGAAGCTTCATCACCTAAAGTTATCTCATTGTGTTAAGGAGATATGGACCAATGAACCTCTTAGGGTTGTGTCTTGTTTTTTAATGCTCATAACTTCAAAACTATTGGGACTAATTACTCCAAATGTGCAGTATATGAGCACCTTGCATGCTGTAACATGCACAAAAACTCTCATGCGATTTAAACATTAGGGGGCACTACAGTAATTCGGCCAATTTGGGCTTTCATTATTCGTACTATTACGCACAAAATGTATCTGATCGACTTCAATTTGGTTTAAGAATGATCTGAAGACATTAAAGATGAAAAGTTATCAAAATGGTGAGTTGTCCACTCAAAAACTTGATGTGGCCAATACACACCAATTATGTGCGTCTGCTATGTTCGAGAAAGTTGTTGTAACTCCAAAGTACATGATCCACTCCGCCCAAACATCCTCATGCATGATCCACTCCGCCCAAACATCCTCATGCATGATCCACTCCGCCCAAACATCCTCATGCATGATCCACTCCGCCCAAACATCCTCATGCATGATCCACTCCGCCCAAACATCCTCATGCATGATCCACTCCGCCCAAACATCCTCATGCATGATCCACTCCGCCCAAACATCCTCATGCATGATCCACTCCGCCCAAACATCCTCATGCATGATCCACTCCGCCCAAACATCCTCATGCATGATCCGGTCCAGGCCGGAGCACATTTACATGAAGAGATGTTTGAATTTGTCACGTGGTTCACGCTGAGGAACCCGATGCATGTCGTCTCGCATGTCGTCTCGCGCCACACAGCGGAGACATGAACCGGTGAAGTATTGTCAAAGCAATCCACACCGGAAAGAAACATCCGTTTGGGAAGTGAACGTTCTTGTCTGAGCGGGCTGACATCCCGCCAGCGCCCCCGACTGGCGCCAGGGAGCGAGGACACGCTTTTATTTGTTATTTATTTAATGTGTTGAGTCTTTGTAGTGTAGCACTCTGTCGCCACAGAGAGTACAAGTACACTGAAGAGGCAGCGTTCTTATAAAAATATCACCTTTATTAGGACAGTATAAATATTTGGTTTAACCAGTAACGACTGGTTTGGTGGGCAGGAGGAGTTCACAGACGGTGAGCCTGTGTTCTTTAAGAACACTAACAGTACTGTAACCTGTGTTCTTTAAGAACACTAACAGTACTGTAACCTGTGTTCTTTAAGAACGCTAACAGTACTGTAACCTGTGTTCTTTAAGAACGCTAACAGTACTCTAACCTGTGTTCTTTAAGAACGCTAACAGTACTGTAACCTTTGTTCTTTAAGAACGCTAACAGTACTCTAACCTGTGTTCTTTAAGAACGCTAACAGTACTCTAGCCTGTGTTCTTTAAGAACGCTATCAGTACTCTAACCTGTGTTCTTTAAGAACGCTAACAGTACTGTAACCTGTGTTCTTTAAGAACGCTAACAACCCTCCTCTGTACATGACGCCTCACCTGTGTTCTTTAAGAACGCTAACAGTACTGTAACCTGTGTTCTTTAAGAACACTAACAGTACTCTAACCTGTGTTCTTTAAGAACGCTAACAGTACTCTAGCCTGTGTTCTTTAAGAACGCTAACAGTACTCTAACCTGTGTTCTTTAAGAACGCCCGCGCTGCGTCTCGGCACACTCGCTCGTGACGGCGGAGACACAGAAAAGAACCCGATTTCCCAGCAGGTGCACCTTTATCACCTAATCAGGGCCCGTGCACACCATTACCGGTCCGGTGGACACAATCATTTCTTACCTTCAGTTCCACTTGTTTACAGTAGCATAACGTGTATTAATGTGTTTCCTGTCTTTAGACCACGTCTTAGAGGCTCTGCTGAACACCTCTGTGGATCTGGACTCTCTGGAGCCGGACTCAGTTCTGGAGGAAAGGTGGATTAAGGAGGTGGTGACTCGATCAGGGATGAAGTTCAGATGGGCCAAATTGAGTGAGAGCAGAGTGAAACCCAACAGGGACGTCGACAAGAAGTAGGAAGACAGGAAGTCTCCTTTTACATCACATGATATCTGATGTTCATTCTTGTTTTTGCACATCCATTCAGAAGAGGACTAGACAACAGAACATTAAATACAATAGACTAAAAATAACAAACAGGAAACCACTAATGACACCAGGGTTGATGCTCAGCCTCCTCGGGAAAGTTTATTCTCAGGTTCTGGAATGGGGGCTCTGACCAGTTGTGGATCCTCAGATCCAGGAGGATCCACTGGTTGAGGACTTGGCTTTCGACCGCGTCGCCTTGTTAGTCTTGTAGGGGGTACTGCGGTAGTATGGGGTACCTGGGTCGTTGCTCAGAGCCAGCCGGCCCTTGTATGACCACTGAGAGCTGAGTCCGGATACTCGGCATGAAGTCAAACACGTTTCCGGTGGATGTTGCCTCGCAAGTGTTTTCTGGTTTGAGGATCTCAGTGCGTCTTGTCTCTTTGCAGAAGATGTGGTCTTGTTGGCTCCTTCCCAACGTGACCTTCAGCGGGTTAAAGCAGAGTGTCAGTCCTTCCAAGTCTGAGTTTATGGTTCTCTGCTGGAAAACGGTGGATTGATTCTCCTGGTTGGGAGTGAGACTCTTACAGAGGGAGTTCATGTATATCAGGGTCTGGTTCACCAGTGGGGGTCCAATATAAAGTGAGATGGACAAAGGGCACGGAAGACGAAGCTCTGGATTCACCAGTCAGTCTCTGTGCAGACCTTCAGCTTTATGCTTGAGATTCGTAGGGAGTCTGGACGTAGAGATAGAGAGAGAGGAGCTTAGAGTAGAGACGCTGATCCTTCAGGTCTACAGAGACTAGCTGAGGAGGTTCAACATCTGATCAGGATCCTCCTGGACGCCCCCTAAAGAAGTTTTCTGGGCACGTCTAACTGGTAAGAGGCCCCAGTAGACCCAGAACACTCTGGAGGGATTATATATCTGGTCTGGCCCCGGATAAGAGGTAGATGATGGATCAAATAAACTGGCAGCTCAGATAACATCAGGATTTTCTTTCAGATAAAATCAGGATAAAAGCATGATTGTAGAAGTGACTCAAAAGAAGACTCCTCAAGGCCCTGAAAGCAATAGTCTGTCCCCTTTTTAGTTTTCAGCCTGGGATCCTCTGGAAGACCACTTCCAGAGGACTGGTTCAACAGACCAACGCCCAGAGACGGCCACGTCTAGGGATGAAGTGTAGGGACAATTAAGTTGGCCAAGAATTGACCCTTGAGGGACACCATACCAGGAAAAAGACCAAATTAAGTTGTTAATGGAGACACAGAACCGATTCAAATGCTTCACAACACGGCTACAAACCAACCAATCACAACACAGCAGGAAGTGATGCAGAATACACTGTAAAGCTGCCAGTTATGAAGTTTGAGACTATTGTGATTGATCACCACTCATTATTATATAATCAATATAATATGTTTGAGACTTTACATTTGACCTCTGACCCTGTCAGACCTCTAGGAGACCCGTTTCTCCTGGTGCCGCGCCCCCCAGTGGTCACCATCATGGGTCACGTGGATCACGGTAAGACCACCCTGCTGGACAGTTTGAGGAAGAGCCAGATCGTCTCTACGGAGGCCGGAGGGATCACTCAGCACATCGGAGCCTTTCTAGGTAACGTTCACCTAAAGGTTCTAGTTCGCCTGAAGGTTCTAGTTCACCTAAACGTACTCGTCCACCCGAAGGTTCTAGTTCACCTAAACGTTCTCGTCCACCCGAAGGTTCTAGTTCACCTGAAGGTTCTTGTCCACCCGAAGGTTCTCGTCAACCTGAAGGTTCTAGTTCACCTGAAGGGTCTAGTTTGGCTGAAAGTTTCTAGGTCGCGCGTAGGTTCTCAATCACAGAGGGTTCTCGTTCACCCGAAGGTTCTTGCTCACATAAACGTTCTTGTCCACCCGAAGGTTCTCGTCAACCTGAAGGTTCTAGTTCACCTGAAGGTTATAGTTCGCCTGAAGGTTTCTAGGTCGGCTAAGGGTTATCCTGAAGGTTTCTAGGTTGCACGTAGGTTCTCAATCACCGAGGGTTCTAGTTCACCTGAAGGTTCTCGTTCACCCGAAGGTTTCTAGGTCGCGCGTAGGTTCTCAATCACAGAGGGTTCTCGTTCACCGAAAGTTCTCGCTCACATAAACGTTCTAGTGCAACCGAAGGTTCTCGTTCTCCCGAAAGTTGTAGTCCACCCAAAGTTTCTAGTTCACCTAAACGTTCTAGTTCACCCGAAGGTTCTTGTTCACCCGAAGGTTCTCGTTCACCCGAAGGTTCTAGTTCACCTGAAGGTTCTTGTTCACCCGAAGGTTCTCGTTCACCCGAAGGTTCTTGTTCACCCGAAGGTTCTCGTTCACCCGAGGGTTCTCGTCCACTCGAAGGTTCTCACATGCTTTGATTCAACTTCTTCATTGAGTATTTAGCATTACAAAGTGTCCCATTTAAAAGACTTGAGTGGCTAATGATTGTTTTCATTATTAATCAATCTGTTCTTTTCTTGAATCGTTCCTAAATTAATTTTAATCAAATGTTTTTTTAAAAGCTCACATTAGAATTTAGCATTATTTCTTTATATGTATTTTCCGTCGATTTAAGTTATTGATTAATGGTATTGGCTCTAATGTTGTGTCTAAACAAACCAGGGTGGGTTTTGTCTTCCAGTCCAGCTGCCGACAGGTGAGAAGATCACCTTCCTGGACACTCCGGGTCATGCTGCCTTCTCCTCAATGAGAGCCCGCGGAGCCAACGCCACCGACATCGTTGTCCTGGTGGTGGCGGCCGATGACGGCGTCATGAACCAGACGGTCGAGTCCATCCAGCACGCCAGGAGAGCCAAAGGTGTGAACTCCACCGGGCAGTTCAAACTGAGGGCTATTAATACCCCGTTTACACTGTGTGTGCCTTGTTTCTACTGTCTGTTGTCTTTCAGTTCCCATAATTGTGGCGGTGAATAAGTGCGATAAGCCTCAGTCCGACCCTCAGAGAGTAAAACAGGAGCTGCTGGCTCATGATGTCGTCTGTGAGGAGTTTGGAGGAGACGTTCAGGCAATCCATGTCTCAGCTCTCAAGGTGAACTCAATACCAAATAATTTAGTTTAGTCTTAAAGCTGCATTCTCTCTACTGACCACTAGGGGGCGACTCCTCTGGTTGTATAGAAGTCTATGCTTCATGTGTGAAAGCTGCATTCTCTCTACTGACCACTAGGGGGCGACTCCTCTGGTTGTATAGAAGTCTATGCTTCATGTGTGAAAGCTGCATTCTCTCTACTGACCACTAGGGGGCGACTCCTCTGGTTGTATAGAAGTCTATGCTTCATGTGTGAAAGCTGCATTCTCTCTACTGACCACCAGGGGGCGACTCCTCTGGTTGTATAGAAGTCTATGCTTCATGTGTTAAAGCTGCATTCTCTCTACTGACCACCAGGGGGCGACTCCTCTGGTTGTATAGAAGTCTATGCTTCATGTGTTAAAGCTGCATTCTCTCTCCTGACCACCAGGGGGTGACTCCTCTGGTTGTATAGAAGTCTATGCTTCATGTGTTAAAGCTGCATTCTCTCTCCTGACCACCAGGGGGTGACTCCTCTGGTTGTATAGAAGTCTATGCTTCATGTTTTAAAGCTGCATTCTCTCTACTGACCACTAGGGGGCGACTCCTCTGGTTGTATAGAAGTCTATGCTTCATGTGTTAAAGCTGCATTCTCTCTTCTGACCACCAGGGGGCGACTCCTCTGGTTGTATAGAAGTCTATGCTTCATGTGTTAAAGCTGCATTCTCTCTACTGACCACCAGGGGGCGACTCCTCTGGTTGTATAGAAGTCTACGCTTCATGTGTTAAAGCTGCATTCTCTCTCCTGGCCACCAGGGGGCGACTCCTCTGGTTGTATAGAAGTCTACGCTTCATGTGTTAAAGCTGCATTCTCTCTCCTGACCACCAGGGGGCGACTCCTCTGGTTGTATAGAAGTCTATGCTTCATGTGTTAAAGCTGCATTCTCTCTCCTGACCACCAGGGGGCGACTCCTCTGGTTGTATAGAAGTCTATATAAATGACTCTACTTCTCTTGATGTATTCCCTCAGTAAACATTGTAAACATTAGTTTTTGGTCTCAATCTCTAGTTTCAAGTCTTCTTAAATACAGTGTGATGTTCATTTAGTACATTATTATATTATATATTATTGCCGAACTCAAGGCTTCCAAACCAATGGGTGATGTCACGGTGTCTACGGCCACTTGTTATATACAATCTATGTTTAAGATGATGACATCGTTGGTGGTGTTTTAGGGCGACAACCTGCTGGCTCTGGTGGAAGCCACAGTGGTGCTCGCTGAGGTTTTGGAGCTGAAGGCGGAACCTAGCGGTTCTGTGGAAGGACTCATCATCGAGAGTCGCACAGATAAAGGCAGAGGGTGAGTCATCAGTTACCTCCAGATAACTCTGGTTCTATGGGTTCTACATGACCTCTAGATACCCCATGTAATGCTGGTTATATTGGTTCTAGATGCCCCATGTAACTCTGGTCCTATGGGTTGTATGTGACCTCTAGATGCCCCATGTAACTCTGGTCCTATGGGTTCCATTTGACCTCTAGATGCCCCATGGAACTCTGGTCCTATGGGTTGTACTTGACCTCTAGATGCCCCATGGAACTCTGGTCCTATGGGTTCCATTTGACCTCTAGATGCCCCATGGAACTCTGGTCCTATGGGTTGTACTTGACCTAGATGCCCCATGGAACTCTGGTCCTCTGGGTTGTACTTGACCTCTAGATGCCCCATGGAACTCTGGTCCTATGGGTTGTATGTGACCTCTAGATGCCCCATGGAACTCTGGTCCTATGGGTTGTATGTGACCTCTAGATGCCCCACGGAACTCTGGTCCTATGGGTTGTATGTGACCTCTAGATGCCCCATGGAACTCTGGTCCTATGGGTTGTACTTGACCTCTAGATGCCCCATGGAACTCTGGTCCTATGGGTTGTACGTGACCTCTAGATGCCCCATGGAACTCTGGTCCTATGGGTTGTACGTGATCTCTAGATGCCCCATGGAACTCTGGTCCTATGGGTTGTACGTGATCTCTAGATGCCCCATGGAACTCTGGTCCTATGGGTTCCATTTGACCTCTAGATGCCCCATGGAACTCTGGTCCTATGGGTTGTACTTGACCTCTAGATGTCCCATGTAAATCTGGTCCTATGGGTTCCATTTGACCTCTAGATGCCCCATGGAACTCTGGTCCTATGGGTTGTACTTGACCTCTAGATGCCCCATGGAACTCTGGTCCTATGGGTTCCATTTGACCTCTAGATGCCCCATGGAACTCTGGTCCTCTGGGTTGTACTTGACCTCTAGATGCCCCATGGAACTCTGGTCCTATGGGTTCCATTTGACCTCTAGATGCCCCATGGAACTCTGGTCCTATGGGTTCCATTTGACCTCTAGATGCCCCATGGAACTCTGGTCCTATGGGTTCCATTTGACCTCTAGATGCCCCATGTAACTCTGGGTTCTGTCATGTGCCCCCTCAGTCCAGTGACGTCGGTCATCGTCCAGCGGGGCACATTGAGGCGCGGTTGCGTCCTGGTGGCGGGGCGGAGTTGGGCTAAAGTCCGTTTCCTGTTTGACGAGAACGGGCGAGCGGTAAAGGAGGCGGGGCCGAGCGCAGCTGTGGAGGTGGTGGGCTGGAAGGAGCTGCCGTCGGCTGGAGAAGTCATCCTGGAGGTGGAGTCTGAGGTGAGAAGGACACCACGAGGCACCGGCGGTTTGATGCCCGCTGAGCTTTGTTTGTTGGTTTCATCATCATGGAGGTTGGCTTTGTCTGTCGGAGCAGCAGCGAGCGAGGGAGGTGGTGGAGTGGAGGACCTATGTGGAGGAGCAGGAGAAGCTGCAGGAGGAGCAGAGCGCCATCGAGCTCAAACAGACACTACACCTGGACGAGTACAAGAAGGAGAGGGCGGGGCTAACGCACCTGAGTTGGAGGCAGAGGAAGGCGGCGTTGTACCGCGCCAACAAGACCAAGTTCGCTACGAGGCCGAGCGAGAGGACGCAAACCGACGAGCCCAAGCTGCCGCTCGTCATCAAAGGTACAGCTGGGCTCTGATTGGCTGCTCGGCCTGTCACATCACGCTTTATGAATTCAGCTGCATTAACAGATTTTATGAAAACAAATTAAATACATTATTTATTAGTTTTAAGTGAATTATCATTAAATACAAGAATATCTATTCAGAGTGAAGGTTACCAATCACCAATTTGTTCATATAAACACCTGGATGATGATTTTTTCATATAAACACCTGGATGATTTATTCATTCATATAAACACCTGGATGATTTATTCATTCATATAAACACCTGAATGATGATTTATTCATATAAACATCTGGTTGATTCATTCATATAAACACCTGGTTGATGATTTATTCATATAAACACCTGGATGATTTATTCATTCATATAAACACCTGAATGATGATTTATTCATATAAACATCTGAATGATGATTTATTCATATAAACATCTGGATGATTCATTCATATAAACACCTGGTTGATGATTTATTCATATAAACACCTGGATGATTTATTCATTCATATAAACACCTGGATGATGATTCATTCATATAAACACCTGGATGATGATTCATTCATATAAACACCTGGTTGATGATTTATTCATATAAACACCTGGATGATTTATTCATTCATATAAACACCTGGATGATGATTTATTCATATAAACACCTGGATGATGATTTATTTATATAAACATCTGGATGATTTATTTATATAAACATCTGGATGATGATTCATTCATATAAACACCTGGATGATGATTCATTCATATAAACACCTGGATGATGATTTATTTATATAAACACCTGAATGATGATTTATTCATATAAACATCTGGTTGATTCATTCATATAAACACCTGGTTGATGATTTATTCATATAAACACCTGGATGATGATTTATTTATACAAACATCTGGATGATGATTCATTCATATAAACACCTGGATGATGATTCATTCATATAAACACCTGGATGATTCATTCATATAAACACCTGGATGATTCATTCATATAAACATCTGGATGATGATTCATTCATATAAACACCTGGATGATTTATTCATTCATATAAACACCTGAATGATGATTTATTCATATAAACATCTGGTTGATTCATTCATATAAACACCTGGTTGATGATTTATTCATATAAACACCTGGATGATTTATTCATTCATATAAACACCTGGATGATTTATTCATTCATATAAACACCTGGATGATGATTCATTCATATAAACACCTGGTTGATGATTTATTCATATAAACACCTGGATGATGATTCATTCATATAAACACCTGGTTGATGATTTATTCATATAAACACCTGGATGATGATTCATTCATATAAACATCTGGATGATGATTCATTCATATAAACACCTGGATGATGATTCATTCATATAAACACCTGGATGATTTATTCGTGCTAACATCTGGATGCTTCCTGACCTGCAGGTGACGTGGACGGCTCCGTGGAGACCCTCCTCAATATCCTGGACACTTATGACGCCCAGCAGCAGTGTGAGCTGGAGCTGCTTCACTTCGGCATCGGTGACGTTTCAGAGAACGACGTCAACATGGCCGACATGTTCACTGGTAACGGCAGACTGGAGGCGGGGCCAGATACCACCAACCTGAACCTGACAGGAAGTCCTCCTGACCTCCGGCTTCCTCGACAGGTTCCATTTACGGCTTCAACGTGGCAGCCAGCAAGTCGGTCCAGCAGCTGGCGGCGAAGAGAGGCGTCTCGCTGAGACTCCACAGCGTCATCTACAAGCTGATCGACGAGCTGAAGGACGAGCTGAGCAGCAGACTGCCTCCGCTGCACTCGGAGAACGTCGTCGGTGAGGAACCCTAGATCTGTGTGGAACCTGCCACAAAGATCCTCAGGGAGATCCTTAGTAGATGTTCTAAATACCTCTGTTCAAAGATCCTCTGAACAACAGATGTTCTGTAGATGTTCTAACTAAACTGTTCAAAGATCCTCTGAACAACAGATGTTCTGTAGTTTCCTTCATGTCAACAGGGACAAAAGCAACAGGAAGTGGTTTGTCTCCCCCTTTCAGGTGAAGCGACAGTCCTCGCCATGTTTGACGTCTCCGTGGGGAAGAAGAAGGTTCCTGTTGCTGGCTGTCGGGTTCAGAAAGGTCAGCTGGACCGCCGACTCAAGTTCAGACTGATCCGGGGCCGAGACATCGTCTGGGAGGGTGAGTCAGACCTGGACTTATCACTGAGTACTGGTCTACCGTTAGACAGGAAGTGAAGCTGTGACTGGTGACCTTAATGCTGCAGCAGGGTTCAGATGTCCTGGAGCATTCTGGGTAAGAAGGTGTTCCATAAACACAACGGTTCATTCCTTTTATCAAAAGGTGCCAATAAAGGAAAAGGTTCCCTCATCTCTCTTGTGTTCCCCCTCATCTCTCTTGTGTTCCCTCATGTTCTCTCGTGTTCCCTCATGGTTCTCTCGTTCCCTCATCTCTCTTGTGTTCCCTCATGGTTCTCTCGTTCCCTCATCTCTCTTGTGTTCCCTCATGGTTCTCTCGTTCCCCCTCATCTCGTGTGTTCCCTCATGGTTCTCTCGTGTTCCCTCATGGTTCTCTCGTTCCCCCTCATCTCTCTTGTGTTCCCTCATGTTCTCTCGTGTTCCCTCATGGTTCTCTCATCTCTCTTGTGTTCCCTCATGGTTCTCTCGTTCCCTCATCTCTCTTGTGTTCCCTCATGGTTCTCTCGTTCCCTCATCTCTCTTGTGTTCCCTCATGGTTCTCTCGTTCCCCCTCATCTCTCGTGTGTTCCCTCATGGTTCTCTCGTGTGTTCCCTCGTTCCCCTTCATCTCTTGTGTTCCCTCATGGTTCTCTCGTTCCCTCAGGTTCTCTGGCGACGTTGAAGCACCACAAAGACGAGGTGCAGGTGGTGAAGTCGGGGGTGGAGTGCGGCCTATCGGCTGACGGCGACGTGGACTTCACGTCCGGTGATGTCATCGTCTGCTTTGAGGAGTTGGAGGCTCAGCAGGTCACTTCCTGGGACCCTGGCTTCTGAACTCATTTCCCAGCATCCTCTGCTTCCGACAGATTAAACTGATGTAAATGTGATAATTTAAATTAAATAAATCTGCAACATGACTTCACTTGCCGGTCTGAAACAATTCAATGAATCAGCAGCCGTTTGTTTCAGAAACATTTTAATGCAAATTTAAATGTGACAGTAGCAAAGAAACTAAGAGGTTTCACAATATTAAAAAAAAGAAATCCTGCTTTCTGATTGGACGAAGCCACAAACAGTGTTCAGTCCGGTGGAGCCGTGACCTCTGACCTCACTTCCTCCTGGTCTTGGCCGGTTTGGCAAGCATTGCCGGGTCGATCTGGTTCGGGGTCAAACCTCTGATGGAGAAGAGGCGCTGTGCGCGCTCCTTCAGCGTCCCCCCACACTTCAACCCCCGAGACATCAGTTCCTCCTTCAGGACGTCCAGACCCAGAGACTCCAGCTGGTCCACAGAGGACTGGTCCACCAGAGACCAGTCCTGAACATCAACACAGTACAGAGGAGGTTTTATGAATGACCCTGGTTCAGGGTTTCATCAAAACTCAATATTATGGGATGGACTACTGACCTGCTGCTGAGACAAACTCTGGTCCTCTGAGGGTCTGCTGGTCTGGTTTTTGGGGGTTTCTGAGGGTTTGCTGGTCTGGTCTGAGGGGGTTTCTGAGGGTCTGCTGGTCTGGTCTCTTGGGGTTTCTGGGGGACTCTGGTCCTCTGGGGGTCTGCTGGTCTGGTCTCTGGGGGTTTCTGGGCGACCCTTGTCCTCTGAGGGTCTGACGGTCTGGTCTCTAGGGGTTTCTGGGAGACCCTGATCCCCTGCAGTTCTGCTGGTCTGGTGGTCTGAGGCCGAGCTGTAGGAGACGGTGATTTCAGTGAATAATAAAAATATAATGTAATGTTTGTGGTACCGAAGTGGATCTGGACTCTACCTGCCGCTCTGCTCTTCCTCCTCGTCTTCATCCTCCGAGCTCAGCATCTCGCCGACCCCCGTCCTGTAACCATGGCAACATTTCAAACTGAGCCTTTAAGCCAGTAACATCTATACTGGTCTGTTCCCTTTTACCTGTTCAGAACTGCTTTTAATGTGTGATTGTTTGTTTTCTTTCTTATCAGGGTCCGAGCGACTCAAAGTCCCTATTTATTTGTTTTACCTGTATTTTAGCTATTCTTATTTATTTATTTTTTAGCTTTTAGGATGTTTTAATTATGTGAAGTGTCTTTGAGTATTATGAAAAGCGCTATATAAATTAAAGGCATTATTATTATTATTATTATTATTAGTAGAACACAACCGTTCAAAGATACACTCAGTGAAGAAGAGCGCCTCCTCTTCCTCACCAGAAACACGCTGCCGTGTTCTTCTTCTTCTGCTTCTTCTTCTGCAGCTGCTCGTCCTGATCACAGTTGGGTCTCTTTGCTGCAGAAACATCGTCCACCTTCACCTGCGAGCTGGAGGACGCCTGCAGACCTGAAGGAGGGCACATGCACCGTTAGCGGGCGGTGGCGACATCATCGTCTGCTAACCAATGAGCTCCTCTTCCTCACCCTTCATCACCGAGTCCTCCAGCCGCTCCGACAGGTCGTGGCACTGCCTCTGGTACTCCGGGTCGGTGAACTGGTGCTTGGGCTCCGCCAGCTTCCTCTGGAGCCGCTCCAGGCGGCGCTGCTCCTTCTCCGCCTCGCGCTCCGTCTGGTTCTTCAGCCACTCCGCCATCCTGCACACCACAGAAGAAGAAGCAGCGTTGGATACATGGAGATGGAGATGGAGGAGGAGGAGGAGGAGGAGGAGGAGGAGGAGGAGGAGGAGGACTCACTCCTTCTCGTGGTTCACGTCCCTCAGGCGCCTCCCGCTCAGGTCCCTGCAGGCCTCGCGGTTCGTGGTCTTCTCGATCTGAGCGCCCAGAGCTCGCAGCATGGAGCCGAACCCTGAAACACCACAGAAGAAGAAGGCTGTGTTTCCTGACAGGCTGTATGTTTGTTTGTTTGTTTGTTTGTTTGTGTCCTGAACCCACCTCCCTTCCCCCCACGGAGGCGGGGCTCCAGGTGATAGACGGCTCCATGGTGCAGAGGGTCCTCCAGCGGAGACACACGGCCATTACGGACCACGTAGAAATCTGCAGAAGCTCCGCCTCCCTGCAGACGACCAAGAGGCTCGTTGGAGACGTAGCTACACACATTTATACACACACACGTATGAACGCAGACTTTTACATGAATTACTCGAAACAAGTAACGTAACTTCCTGTTTCATTGGATACATAATAAACCTGTTTGTTTGTTAGCATCACTGAGCTAGCATCACGGAGCTCTAAATGACTACATTGAGCCGTTTGTTCCTGTTTTCTCGCCTCTGCCTGCCGGTGACACTCACCTGCTGCCGCACGAACCGGGTCAGAACGTCTCGGACCTGAGACCCATCCGGAAACACGCAGTTAGAGAAGCTGGACCCGGGGGCGCTCACGAACACCTCCATGTTAGCTTACAGCACAAGGCGCATGCGCTGTGCTGCTGCTTCTTCTGCGCTCCTGGCAAGCGAGGAGACGTCATACGTCATCACGTTATCCACGATGCTACCTGCCGTCACTAAAATTAAATTAAATTAAATTAAATTAAAGCAAGTAAACAACACAGAGTCACAAGACATAAATGTAATTTAATAAAAAATATAATTTCTAGAGCTGCCGGGAGGCACTGTGAGCGGACTTCTACACCGGAAGTGATGATGTTCTAATTCCTACTGGTGTTTAGACAAGATGGCGGCCTTGAGGAAGGTTGTTTCCAGCTCCTGGTGTAGAGTCCGGTTCACCTCCTGCAGGTTCTCCAGACCCTTCAGCTCAGGTGACGGCAGAGACCAGTCCACGGTGGATAGACCCAGATCCGGCTTCGCTGCAGCCTTCGACCTGCAGGCGGAGATCCGGCGGGAGGCGGAGAGCTCCACGGCCGGCGGTAGCGTCTCCTCCTCCGGACACGAGCAGAGCTTCGCCTCGCTGCTGCGGCGGTCCCCGCTGATCCAGATGGGACCGGCTAAAGACAAGGTGGTGGTCGGGAGGATATTCCACGTGGTTCAGGACGACCTGTACGTGGACTTCGGGGGGAAGTTCCACTGCGTGTGCCAGCGGCCGGCCGACGGAGAGCAGCTGCAGCGGGGCAGCAGGGTCCGTCTGCGGCTGCAGGACCTGGAGCTCACGGCCCGCTTCCTGGGAGCCGAGACCGACACCACGCTGCTGGAGGCTCAGGCCGTCCTGCTTGGCCCGCTGGAGGGGAAGGAGCCCCGGGGGAACCAGTACCAGGACTGAACGGGGCACACTGTCAGACCCTGCTGGTGCTCAGAGACACTACCTCTTTAGTCCACAGGGGGCGCCAGAACACCACTAAATGAGGTTTTGTGAAGGGGCTCTGGTGCTGCAGCACTTTGACTTTAAATTTCAAGTTTGGACTCATGTAAACTATTATTATTATTATTATTATAATACTAAATGTTCTTTATATCTACACATGAAATGTCTCGTTCTTGTTTAAATAAACGTTTCATGTTCTGGCACACTGAGCAGATCAGACAGCAATATTTACATCAGACACAGACATTTGTTCACATCCTGTACTTTAATAAGAGAAAAACAGCCAATGGTTGTTTGACCGAGCTGACCCTGAACGCATCCTCCGACCGGTGGGAACCTGAACTCAGAGCGCTGGCTCACAGGCACTGATGCACAGATCAGGTTCTCGGGGGTCTGTGTCATTAATAATACGTCATATATATATATATATGTATGTGTGTGTGTGTGTGTATATATATATATATATATATATACACACACACAATGATGTCATAACTGAGCTAATGGCAGGCAGTTCATACATGAAGCAGCAGAAGAGGGTTCAGTACTGTGATTCTGTAGATATGTAGTACTATATGTAGTACTGTGTGTAGTACTGTGTGGTCTTCTTGCTGACGGAGGCTCTTCATCCACACATGGTCACGTAGAGCCACTGAGGAGAGAAAACATCAGGGGGTCAATGGTTAGGGGGGTCAATGGTTAGCCGGGAGATATAATCCCTCCAGCGTGTCCTCGGTCTTCCCCGGGGCCTCCTACCAGTTGGACGTGCCCGGAAAACCTCTAATGGGAGGCGTCCAGGAGGCATCCTAACTAGATGCCCGAACCACCTCAGCTGACTCCTTTCGACACGAAGGAGCAGCGACTCGACTCCAAGCTCCCCCCTGATGTCCGAGCTCCTTACCCTATCTCTAAGGCTGAGCCCGGCCACCCTACGGAGGAAGCTCATTTCGGCCGCTTGTATCCGAGATCTCGTTCTTTCGGTCACGACCCAGAGTTCGTGACCATAGGTGAGGGTTGGAACGTAGACCGACCAGTAAATGGAGAGCTTTGCCTTCCGGCTCAGCTCCCTCTTCACTAAGACGGACCGGTACAGCGCCTGTTTTACTGCTGCAGCCGCACCGATCCGCCTGTCGATCTCCCGCTCCACCTTACCCTCACTCGTGAACAAGACCCCGAGATACTTGAACTCCTTCGCTTGGGGTAGGCAGTTTGCCCCCACCTGGAGGGAGCAATCCGCCGGTTTCTGGCAGAGCACCATGGCCTCAGATTTGGAGGTGCTAACTCTCATCCCTGCCGCTTCGCACTCGGCTGCAAAACGCCCCAGTGAATGCTGGAGGTCACGGTCCGAGGAGGCAAACAGGACCACATCATCCGCAAACAGCAGAGAGGCAATCCCGAGACTCCCGAACCGGATCCTCTCCGCCCCCTGGCTGCGCCTAGATATCCTGTCCATGAAGGTCACGAACAGGACCGGTGATAAAGGGCAGCCCTGGCGGAGGCCAACACCCACCGGGAACGTGTCTGACTTACTACCGAGGAGACGAACACAGCTCCTACTGCAGGCGTACAGAGACCGGATGGCCCGTGCCAACGGGTCCGGCACCCCATACTCCCGCAGCACCCCCCACAAAAACCCCCGAGGGACCCGGTCGAAAGCCTTCTCCAGGTCTACAAAGCACATGTAAACTGGTTGGGCAAACTCCCAGGACCCCTCCAGTAATCTTGCGAGGGTAAAGAGCTGGTCCACTGTTCCACGACCGGGACGGAATCCGCACTGTTCGTCCTGAATCTGAGGTTCGACAAGCGGTCGGAGCCTCCTCTCCAGCACCCTGGCATAAGCTTTTCCCGGGAGGCTGAGCAGTGTGATACCACGATAGTTCGAGCACACTCTCCGATCCCCCTTCTTGAAGATGGGAACCACCACCCCGGTCTGCCAGTCCATGGGCACTGTTCCCGACCCCCATGCGACACTGAAAAGGCGTGTCAACCAAGACAGCCCAACAATGTCCAGCGCTTTCAGCATCTCAGGGCGGATCTCATCCACCCCTGGCTCCTTGCCACCAAGGAGCTTTTAGACTACCTTAGCGACCTCTGCCAGGGATATGGGTGAATCCACCCCAAAGTCTTCCGGCGCTGCCCCCTCTCCGGGGGACATGTTGGCCGGGTTTAGGAGTTCCTCAAAGTGCTCTTTCCACCGCCCGACGATGTCCCCAGTCCGGGTCAGCAGTTCCCCCCCCCTGCTGAGAACAGCCTGGGGTAGACCCTGCTTTCCCTTCCTGAGCCGTCGGATGGTTTGCCAGAACTTCCTTGAGGCCAACAGTATATATATATATATATATATATATATATATATATATATATATATATAAATCATATTGTTATATATATATATGAATCATATTGTTATATATAAATCATATTGTTATATATGAATCATATTGTTATATATAAATCATATTGTTATATATAAATCATATTGTTATATATATATCATATTGTTATATATATTTAAATCATATTGTTATATTTAAATCATATTGTTATATATAAATCATATAGTTATATATAAATCATATTGTTATGTATATATATAAATCATATTGTTATATATGAATCATATTGTTATATATATGAATCATATTGTTATATATAAATCATATTGTTATATATGAATCATATTGTTATATATATATAAATCATATTGTTATATATGAATCATATTGTTATATATATATGAATCATATTGTTATATTTAAATCATATTGTTATATATATGAATCATATTTTTATATCTGAATCATATTGTTATATATATTTAAATCATATCGTTATATTTAAATCATATTGTTATATATGAATCATATTGTTATATATATATATATATGAATCATATTGTTATGTATAAATCATATTGTTATATATGAATCATATTGTTATATATGAATCATATTGTTATATATATTTAAATCATATTGTTATATATGAATCATATTGTTATATATATTTAAATCATATTGTTATATATGAATCATATTGTTATACATGAATCATATTGTTATATATGAATCATATTGTTATATATATTTAAATCATATTGTTATATATGAATCATATTGTTATACATGAATCATATTGTTATATATGAATCATATTGTTATATATGAATCATATTGTTATATATATATATGAATCATATTGTTATATATAAATCATATTGTTATATATATATAAATCATATTGTTATATATATATGAATCATATTGTTATATATAAATCATATTGTTATATATGAATCATATTGTTATATATATATATATGAATCATATTGTTATATATATATGAATCATATTGTTATATATGAATCATATTGTTATATATGAATCATATTGTTATATATATATGAATCATATTGTTATATATATATGAATCATATTGTTATATATGAATCATATTGTTATATATATATGAATCATATTGTTATATATAAATCATATTGTTATATATAAATCATATTGTTATATATGAATCATATTGTTATATATATTTAAATCATATTGTTATATATGAATCATATTGTTATATATATTTAAATCATATTGTTATATATGAATCATATTGTTATACATGAATCATATTGTTATATATGAATCATATTGTTATATATATTTAAATCATATTGTTATATATGAATCATATTGTTATACATGAATCATATTGTTATATATGAATCATATTGTTATATATGAATCATATTGTTATATATATATATGAATCATATTGTTATATATAAATCATATTGTTATATATATATAAATCATATTGTTATATATATATGAATCATATTGTTATATATATATGAATCATATTGTTATATATAAATCATATTGTTATATATAAATCATATTGTTATATATGAATCATATTGTTATATATATATATGAATCATATTGTTATATATATATGAATCATATTGTTATATATGAATCATATTGTTATATATATATGAATCATATTGTTATATATATATGAATCATATTGTTATATATGAATCATATTGTTATATATATATATGAATCATATTGTTATATATATATGAATCATATTGTTATATATGAATCATATTGTTATATATGAATCATATTGTTATATATGAATCATATTGTTATATATATATGAATCATATTGTTATATATATATGAATCATATTGTTATATATGAATCATATTGTTATATATATATGAATCATATTGTTATATATAAATCATATTGTTATATATATATGAATCATATTGTTATATATATATGAATCATATTGTTATATATGAATCATATTGTTATATATATATGAATCATATTGTTATATATATATGAATCATATTGTTATATATATATGAATCATATTGTTATATATATATGAATCATATTGTTATATATAAATCATATTGTTATATATAAATCATATTGTTATATATGAATCATATTGTTATATATATATGAATCATATTGTTATATATATATGAATCATATTGTTATATATGAATCATATTGTTATATATATATGAATCATATTGTTATATATAAATCATATTGTTATATATAAATCATATTGTTATATATGAATCATATTGTTTTATATATTTAAATCATATTGTTATATATGAATCATATTGTTTTATATAAATCATATTGTTATATATGAATCATAGTTATATATATATGAATCATATTGTTATATATATATGAATCATATTGTTATATATGAATCATATTGTTATATATATATGAATCATATTGTTATATATAAATCATATTGTTATATATGAATCATATTGTTTTATATATTTAAATCATATTGTTATATATGAATCATATTGTTATATATAAATCATATTGTTATATATGAATCATATTGTTATATATATATGAATCATATTGTTATATATATATGAATCATATTGTTATATATGAATCATATTGTTATATATAAATCATATTGTTATATATAAATCATATTGTTATATATATTTAAATCATATTGTTATATATGAATCATATTGTTATATATAAATCATATTGTTATATATATAAATCATATTTTTATATATGAATCATATTGTTATATATATTTAAATCATATTGTTATATTTAAATCATATTGTTATATATAAATCATATAGTTATATATAAATCATATTGTTATGTATATATATAAATCATATTGTTATATATGAATCATATTGTTATATATATGAATCATATTGTTATATATAAATCATATTGTTATATATGAATCATATTGTTATATATATATAAATCATATTGTTATATATGAATCATATTGTTATATATATATAAATCATATTGTTATATATGAATCATATTGTTATATTTAAATCATATTGTTATATATATGAATCATATTTTTATATCTGAATCATATTGTTATATATATTTAAATCATATCGTTATATTTAAATCATATTGTTATATATGAATCATATTGTTATATATATATATATATGAATCATATTGTTATGTATAAATCATATTGTTATATATGAATCATATTGTTATATATGAATCATATTGTTATATATATTTAAATCATATTGTTATATATGAATCATATTGTTATATATATTTAAATCATATTGTTATATATGAATCATATTGTTATACATGAATCATATTGTTATATATGAATCATATTGTTATATATATTTAAATCATATTGTTATATATGAATCATATTGTTATACATGAATCATATTGTTATATATAAATCATATTGTTATATATGAATCATATTGTTATATATATATATGAATCATATTGTTATATATAAATCATATTGTTATATATATATATATGAATCATATTGTTATATATAAATCATATTGTTATATATGAATCATATTGTTATATATGAATCATATTGTTATATATATTTAAATCATATTGTTATATATATCTGAATCATATTGTTATATATATTTAAATCATATCGTTATATTTAAATCATATTGTTATATATGAATCATATTGTTATATATATATATGAATCATATTGTTATATATGAATCATATTGTTATATATATATATATATGAATCATATTGTTATATATAAATCATATTGTTATATATGAATCATATTGTTATATATGAATCATATTGTTATATATATTTAAATCATATTGTTATATATGAATCATATTGTTATATATATTTAAATCATATTGTTATATATGAATCATATTGTTATATATGAATCATATTGTTATATATATATGAATCATATTGTTATATATAAATCATATTGTTATATTTAAATCATATTGTTATATATGAATCATATTGTTATATATGAATCATATTGTTATATATATTTAAATCATATTGTTATATATAAATCATATTGTTATGTATATATAAATCATATTGTTATATATGAATCATATTGTTATATATGAATCATATTGTTATATATAAATCATATTGTTATATTTAAATCATATTGTTTTATATGAATCATATTGTTATATATATATGAATCATATTGTTATATATGAATCATATTGTTATATATGAATCATATTGTTATATATATTTAAATCATATTGTTATATTTAAATCATATTGTTATATATGAATCATATTGTTATATATGAATCATATTGTTATATATATTTAAATCATATTGTTATATTTAAATCATATTGTTATATATGAATCATATTGTTATATATGAATCATATTGTTATATATAAATCATATTGTTATATATATTTAAATCATATTGTTATATATGAATCATATTGTTATATATGAATCATATTGTTATATATATTTAAATCATATTGTTATATATAAATCATATTGTTATATATATTTAAATCATATTGTTATATATGAATCATATTGTTATATATATTTAAATCATATTGTTATACATGAATCATATTGTTATATATGAATCATATTGTTATATATAAATCATATTGTTATATATGAATCATATTTTTATATATGAATCATATTGTTATATTTAAATCATATTGTTATATATGAATCATATTGTTATATATATTTAAATCATATTGTTATATTTAAATCATATTGTTATATATAAATCATATTGTTATATATAAATCATATTGTTATATATAAATCATATTGTTAATCATATTGTTATATATAAATCATATTGTTATACATGAATCATATTGTTATATATAAATCATATTGTTATATATGAATCATATTGTTATATATGAATCATATTGTTATATATATATATATGAATCATATTGTTATATATGAATCATATTGTTATATATGAATCATATTGTTATATATATATATGAATCATATTGTTATATATAAATCATATTGTTATATATATTTAAATCATATTGTTATATATGAATCATATTGTTATATATAAATCATATTGTTATATATGAATCATATTGTTATATATGAATCATATTTTTATATATGAATCATATTGTTATATATATATGAATCATATTGTTATATTTAAATCATATTGTTATATATGAATCATATTGTTATATATATTTAAATCATATTGTTATATTTAAATCATATTGTTATATATGAATCATATTGTTATATATATTTAAATCATATTGTTATATTTAAATCATATTGTTATATATAAATCATATTGTTATATATGAATCATATTGTTATATATAAATCATATTGTTATATATGAATCATATTGTTATATATAAATCATATTGTTATATATGAATCATATTGTTATATATATATATGAATCATATTGTTATATATGAATCATATTGTTATATATAAATCATATTGTTATATTTAAATCATATTGCTATATATGAATCATATTGTTATATATAAATCATATTGTTATATTTAAATCATATTGTTATATATGAATCATATTGTTATATATGAATCATATTGTTATATATATATATATGAATCATATTGTTATATATGAATCATATTGTTATATATAAATCATATTGTTATATTTAAATCATATTGTTATATATGAATCATATTGTTATATATAAATCATATTGTTATATATATTTAAATCATATTGTTATACATGAATCATATTGTTATATATATATGAATCATATTGTTATATATGAATCATATTGTTATATATATATGAATCATATTGTTATATTTAAATCATATTGTTATATATATGAATCATATTGTTTTATATAAATCATATTGTTATATATATGAATCATATTGTTTTATATAAATCATATTGTTATATATGAATCATATTGTTATATATGAATCATATTGTTATATATAAATCATATTGTTATATATATATGAATCATATTGTTATATATAAATCATATTGTTATATATGAATCATATTGTTATATATGAATCATATTGTTATATATATATGAATCATATTGTTATATATATATGAATCATATTGTTATATATAAATCATATTGTTATATATATATAAATCATATTGTTATATATATATGAATCATATTGTTATATATAAATCATATTGTTATATATGAATCATATTGTTATATATATATATAAATCATATTGTTATATATATATGAATCATATTGTTATATATAAATCATATTGTTATATATGAATCATATTGTTATATATGAATCATATTGTTATATATGAATCATATTGTTATATATATGAATCATATTGTTATATATATATGAATCATATTGTTATATATGAATCATATTGTTATATATATATGAATCATATTGTTATATATAAATCATATTGTTGTATATAAATCATATTGTTATATATGAATCATATTGTTTTATATATTTAAATCATATTGTTATATATGAATCATATTGTTTTATATAAATCATATTGTTATATATGAATCATATTGTTATATATATATGAATCATATTGTTATATATATATGAATCATATTGTTATATATGAATCATATTGTTATATATATATGAATCATATTGTTATATATAAATCATATTGTTATATATAAATCATATTGTTATATATGAATCATATTGTTTTATATATTTAAATCATATTGTTATATATGAATCATATTGTTATATATAAATCATATTGTTATATATGAATCATATTGTTATATATATATGAATCATATTGTTATATATATATGAATCATATTGTTATATATGAATCATATTGTTATATATAAATCATATTGTTATATATAAATCATATTGTTATATATATTTAAATCATATTGTTATATATGAATCATATTGTTTTATATAAATCATATTGTTATATATGAATCATATTGTTTTATATAAATCATATTGTTATATATGAATCATATTGTTATATATGAATCATATTGTTATATATGAATTATATTGTTATATATATTTAAATCATATTGTTTTATATAAATCATATTGTTATATATATTTAAATCATATTGTTATATATGAATCATATTGTTATATATAAATCATATTGTTATATATATATGAATCATATTGTTATATATAAATCATATTGTTATATATATATGAATCATATTGTTATATATAAATCATATTGTTATATATATATATGAATCATATTGTTATATATGAATCATATTGTTATATATATATGAATCATATTGTTATATATAAATCATATTGTTATATATATATATGAATCATATTGTTATATATGAATCATATTGTTATATATAAATCATATTGTTTTATATAAATCATATTGTTATATATAAATCATATTGTTATATATATTTAAATCATATTGTTATATATGAATCATATTGTTATATATAAATCATATTGTTATATATAAATCATATTGTTTTATATAAATCATATTGTTATATATGAATCATATTGTTATATATAAATCATATTGTTATATATATATGAATCATATTGTTATATATAAATCATATTGTTATATATATATATGAATCATATTGTTATATATGAATCATATTGTTATATATAAATCATATTGTTTTATATAAATCATATTGTTATATATAAATCATATTGTTATATATATTTAAATCATATTGTTATATATGAATCATATTGTTATATATAAATCATATTGTTATATATAAATCATATTGTTTTATATAAATCATATTGTTATATATATATGAATCATATTGTTATATATGAATCATATTGTTATATATATATATATGAATCATATTGTTATATATATATGAATCATATTGTTATATATATGAATCATATTGTTTTATATAAATCATATTGTTATATATGAATCATATTGTTATATATAAATCATATTGTTATATATAAATCATATTGTTTTATATAAATCATATTTTTATATATAAATCATATTGTTATATATAAATCATATTGTTATATATGAATCATATTGTTATATATGAATCATATTGTTATATATATATGAATCATATTGTTATATATATATGAATCATATTGTTATATATATATGAATCATATTGTTATATATATGAATCATATTGTTATATATGAATCATATTGTTATATATGAATTATATTGTTATATATATTTAAATCATATTGTTTTATATAAATCATATTGTTATATATATTTAAATCATATTGTTATATATGAATCATATTGTTATATATAAATCATATTGTTATATATATATGAATCATATTGTTATATATAAATCATATTGTTTTATATAAATCATATTGTTATATATATTTAAATCATATTGTTATATATGAATCATATTGTTATATATAAATCATATTGTTATATATATATGAATCATATTGTTATATATAAATCATATTGTTATATATATATGAATCATATTGTTATATATAAATCATATTGTTATATATGAATCATATTGTTGTATATAAATCATATTGTTATATATGAATCATATTGTTATATATATAAATCATATTGTTATATATAAATCATATTGTTATATATATATGAATCATATTGTTTTATATAAATCATATTGTTATATATGAATCATATTGTTGTATATAAATCATATTGTTATATATAAATCATATTGTTATATATGAATCATATTGTTATATATAAATCATATTGTTATATATATATGAATCATATTGTTATATATAAATCATATTGTTATATATAAATCATATTGTTTTATATAAATCATATTGTTATATATGAATCATATTGTTTTATATAAATCATATTGTTATATATATATATGAATCATATTGTTATATATATGAATCATATTGTTTTATATAAATCATATTGTTATATATATTTAAATCATATTGTTATATATGAATCATATTGTTATATATAAATCATATTGTTATATATATTTAAATCATATTGTTTTATATAAATCATATTGTTATATATATTTAAATCATATTGTTATATATGAATCATATTGTTATATATAAATCATATTGTTATATATAAATCATATTGTTTTATATAAATCATATTGTTATATATAAATCATATTGTTATATATATATGAATCATATTGTTATATATGAATCATATTGTTATATATAAATCATATTGTTATATATATATAAATCATATTGTTATATATATATGAATCATATTGTTATATATAAATCATATTGTTATATATATATAAATCATATTGTTATATATAAATCATATTGTTTTATATAAATCATATTGTTATATATAAATCATATTGTTATATATATATAAATCATATTGTTATATATAAATCATATTGTTTCATATAAATCATATTGTTATCGTTATATATATGAAGATTTCCGGTTGTCGTCACAAACCTCGCCGATGTTCAGCTCCGCACTTCCGGTCCCGTCTCGGTCCAGCGCCTGGAACGCCTCTGAGAAACACCACAGAAGAAGAAACACAACGTGCTGCGTTCCAGTCACCTGGTAGAAAGCAGCACCATGATTACTGCAGTAAAAGTACCACAGTGTAGAAATACTCTGTTACAATTAAAAGTACCAACATATTGTTATCAGAATGTACTTCAAGTACTCATAATATGTTTTAATATATTGAACACATTGTGCATGTTTTCATACTATACTTTATGTTTACTCTGTAACTTTGCTCTGGGGATGAATACAGTATCTATCTATCTATAGTATTAATGTGATATTAAATATTCATGCGTTAATGAGTTCATATAATCTATAAAATACTTAATTATTTACTAGTTGTAAAGTAAAGCAGTAAAAGAACATTGTTTATTCTGAGTGGAGTATAAAGAACTCCAGTAAAGTTGAACGCAGCAGCACAGTGACCAGAGGGCCTTGAACGCAGCAGCAAGGTGAACAGAGGGCCTTGAACGCAGCAGCAAGGTGAACAGAGGGCCTTGAACGCAGCATCACAGTGACCAGAGGGCCTTGAACGCAGCAGCAAGGTGAACAGAGGGCCTTGAACGCAGCAGCAAGGTGAACAGAGGGCCTTGAACGCAGCAGCAAGGTGAACAGAGGGCCTTGAACGCAGCATCACAGTGACCAGAGGGCCTTGAACGCAGCAGCAAGGTGAACAGAGGGCCTTGAACGCAGCAGCACAGTGACCAGAGGGCCTTGAACGCAGCAGCACAGTGAACAGAGGGCCTTGAACGCAGCAGCACAGTGACCAGAGGGCCTTGAACGCAGCAGCAAGTGAACAGAGGGCCTTGAACGCAGCAGCACAGTGACCAGAGGGCCTTGAACGCAGCAGCACAGTGAACAGAGGGCCTTGAACGCAGCAGCACAGTGACCAGAGGGCCTTGAACGCAGCAGCAAGTGAACAGAGGGCCTTGAACGCAGCAGCACAGTGACCAGAGGGCCTTGAACGCAGCACAGGGACCTACTGAACATGGCCTCCAGTTTGACGAGGCAGCAGGTGAAGTTGTCGAAGTCAATGATCTCGTTGTCGGCGTATCGAGCGACCAGCATCTGATACAGCTTGTTGTTGAGTTTGAACCCTGAGGGCACCAGAGGTCAGAGGTCACCGGTTAGTTCAGATAATATGACCGTTAATGCCACGAGCGACAAGACTCACCGCCGTTTCCCAGCGCCAGGCGCATCTCGTAGGAACTCATGCAGCCGGATTTATCCAGATCGAACTCTCGGAAGATTCCCTGCAGACACAAGATTCAGATGGCAACTACCCGTTAGCTTTGTTAGCTCACATGTTATCCAGCGGCCCGATCCGTTCTGCTCATGTGCCAAACTGCCTACCCAGAATGCCTTGCAAGAAGACCAGCCCCTACTAAATGCTAATGTTAGCCTAGCTGTGATGCTAACGGTACTCTGGGTTGACTTTGCAACTTTTTCCTCAATAAATTCACTGCGAAAAATCAACTGTGTTGAGCAAATAGTTTTTAAGAAAATTTAAAATGTTTATAATAACGTTACAAAAATATAGGAATATGTAAAATAATCATTTATGTCTCAGTTGATTTTCATGTGTGAGTTTAAAAATGAAATATTATGTGAATTGTAGTTTTCCTTTAGCTTAGCATCATAGCTAGGCTAATATTAGCGTTAAGGGGCGGGTTCTCCCACAAAGCATGATGGGTCGGCGCTTCCGCACATGAGCAGAACTTGTTTATTTTATGTAATAATCCAGAATATAATGACATCATTCTATTGGCTGTTTGTGGAGGAACCAGTGATGACGACTTCCTGCCGGACTACAGAAACACGTTGGAATCGGTTATGTGAAATGCACCCTGGGAGTTGTGGTCTTCATAAGCAGATATGTTCTAACACATGTCCTCATGTTTAGTTCCACGTTCTTCACGAGGTTCCTCACCAGCCACTTCCTGATCTTGTTCCACAGAACCTGAAACTCCAGCAGACCGAGTCGAGCGCTGCCGTCCTTCTGAGCTCAAGTCAAGAAGAAGAAGTGATGAAGACGAGCAGCAGAACAAAGAGTTTAACGACAAATTACAGAACGTATCGGTGGCAGGTTCTACGACAAAGCCAGAAGAATGTCATGAATCCAGAGCTGCTGCTGTATTTTATGAAATAAAGTACTAGCAGAACCAGCAGAACTAACAGAATCAACAGAAGTAAAAGAACCACCAGAACCAGCAAAACTAACAGAACCAGCAGAACCACAAGAACTAACAAAACCAGCAGAACTAACAGAACCAACAGAAGTCCAAGAACCAGCAGAACCACCAGAAATAACACAACCAGCAGCACTAACAGAACCAGCAGAACTAACGGAACCATCAGAAGTAGCAGAACCAACAGAACCAGCAGGTGGAGGATACGTCCATAAGGCTGACCATGGCCCTGCAGGACTCCATACTGAAGCCATCCGTCTGAAGATCTCTGTCTGTAAACCACCACAGAAGAAGAAGTGACGTTAAACAGCGAGAACCAGTCACGTTTGTGGGATCCGTCAGAAGCATCAGAACCTACGTTTGGACACGACCCGGTTGAGGATGGTCCTGAGCTCTCTCACTGAGATCTCCATGTCCTGTTGAGAGGAGACAGGAGTTTGTAAATGTATTGTACATCTTTACAGCTTCAGGAAGAGATGATCCAGAACTCACGTCTCCAGACAGCTGAGCGAACATGGACCTGAAGGAGTCGTCAACGTCGTCCGCCGAGATCTCCTCCTGCAGAGAAGAAGGACAGCAAGGTCAAAGGTCATCCCGACACAAAGCCCTTTAATTATTACTGTGATTTAATATATGTCAACGTTTTGTCTGAATGTGCTTTATGGAAACAGACGATGAACAAGGAACTTCATATTCCTTTGAATATTGAACGGTTAAACGTAAACGTCGCTGCTCCTTCGTGTCCAAAGGAGTCAGCTGAGGTGGTTCATCTAGTCAGGATGCCTCCTGGACGCCTCCCATTAGAGGTTTTCCGGGCACGTCCAACTGGTAGGAGGCCCCGGGGAAGACCGAGGACACGCTGGAGGGATTATATCTCCCGGCTGGCCTCGGAACGCCTCGGGATCCCCCAGAATGAGCTGGAAAGTGTTGCGGGTGAGAGGGAAGCCTGGGTCGGCCTGCTGAACCTGCTGCCACCGCGACCCGACCCCGGATAAGAGATGATAATGGATGGATGGATGGATGGATGGATGGATGGATGGATGGATAAACGTAAACGTTTGTGTTGATTCTAAAGAGAGGGAAAGAAGATCATTTCTCTTATCGTTTCATTCCTCACCTCTTCTTCAAAGTCTGCCACCACGTCGTCGTCCATCTCCCTGCAGAGATGCCCAGCGTCAGAGGAAATCAATATTCAATACATCACTAGGATCCCAAAGGGTCCGACAGACTCACTCGGTCTCCGACTGTTTCTCGGTAAAGACCCTCAGAACGAAGTCGGCCTCCTTCGAGGGTTCGAAGGTCGACGGGACGATCAGGTACTCGCCCGGTGGGAGGCGGAGCCTGGCGCTCACCTCTCGCAGGTTGATGAAGGTCTCTGAGCGAGCGCAGGAGGACTGGCGCAGGAAGAAGTCCTTCTTCAGGTGGACGCTCGGACAGCCGCGGTGCTGCCGGACACACGGCGGCGCTACGTAAGACACAATGAGTGTGAAAGTGAAGGTTCTCGTGTTCTGAACTCACTCACCTCCTCGGGAATCTGAGAGGAAGAAACACAAAGAAGAAGAGTCACAAAACCGAAAGAGCGTCTCTGATAGCATGCTAACATGCTAAGGTGCTAATCATGGTTACAAACACATTACCAGCTGCTGGGAGGTTGTGTGGTTTAAAATGTAAATAACAGCAATAATAATAATAATGCTTTATATATAAAGCAAGTAAACAATACAGAGTCACACGACTCAAAGATAATGAACCTTTAAGACAAATGCATGAGATAAAAGCAACAAATATTGAGTAGAAGGCTAAGCTAACAGCTAAGGTACCACAGGGGTCAAAGGTCAGTGGTATACTGACCATGCAAAGCTTTGTATTACTGAACGTCTGTGAATGGAAGACTGGTATAAACAGTGGGAGATAGAAAAGGTTTCAGTTGTTTTATTTTTCAGTTTGTTTCAGGGTGTTTGAGGAGTCTCTACTGTGTTTGAGGTGGTCTCCACTGTGTTTGAGGGGTCTCTACTGTGTTTGAGGGGTCTCTACTGTGTTTAAGGTGGTCTCTACTGTGTTTGAGGTAGTCTCCACTGTGTTTGAGGGGGTCTCCACTGTGTATGAGGTGGTCTCCATTGTGTATGAGGGGGTTACTACTGTATTTGAGGGGTCTCTACTGTGTTTGAGGGGGTCTCCACTGTGTATGAGGGGGTTACTACTGTGTTTAAGGGGTCTCCACTGTGTTTGAGGTGGTCTCTACTGTGTATGAGGGGGTTACTACTGTGTTTGAGGGGTCTCCACTGTGTTTGAGGGGTCTCCACTGTGTTTGAGGTGGTCTCCACTGTGTTTGAGGGGTCTCCACTATGTTTGAGGTGGTCTCCACTGTGTTTGAGGTAGTCTCCACTGTGTTTGAGGGGTCTCCACTGTGTTTGAGGTGGTCTCCACTGTGTTTGAGGTGGTCTCCACTGTGTTTGAGGGGTCTCTACTGTGTTTGAGGTGGTCTCTACTGTGTTTGAGGTAGTCTCCACTGTGTTTGAGGGGGTCTCCACTGTGTTTGAGGTGGTCTCCACTGTGTATGAGGGGGTTACTACTGTGTTTAAGGGGTCTCCACTGTGTTTGAGGTGGTCTCTACTGTGTATGAGGGGGTTACTACTGTGTTTGAGGGGTCTCCACTGTGTTTGAGGGGTCTCCACTGTGTATGAGGGGGTCTCCACTGTGTTTGAGGTGGTCTCCACTGTGTTTGAGGTAGTCTCCACTGTGTTTGAGGGGTCTCCACTGTGTTTGAGGGGTCTCCACTGTGTTTGAGGTGGTCTCCACTGTGTATGAGGGGGTCTCCACTGTGTTTGAGGGGTCTCCACTGTGTTTGAGGTAGTCTCCACTGTGTTTGAGGTGGTCTCCACTGTGTATGAGGGGGTTACTACTGTGTTTGAGGTGGCCTCCACTGTGTTTGAGGTGGTCTCCACTGTGTATGAGGTGGTCTCTACTGTGTTTGAGGGGTCTCTACTGTGTTTGAGGTGGTCTCCACTGTGTGTGAGGTAGTCTCCACTGTGTTTGAGGTGGTCTCCACTGTGTTTGAAGGGGTCTCCACTGTGTTTGAGGTAGTCTCCACTGTGTTTGAGGGGTCTCCACTGTGTTTGAGGGGTCTCCACTGTGTATGAGGGGGTCTCCACTGTGTTTGAGGGGTCTCCACTGTGTTTGAGGTGGTCTCCACTGTGTTTGAGGTAGTCTCCACTGTGTTTGAGGTGTTCTCCACTGTGTATGAGGGGGTTACTACTGTGTTTGAGGTGGTCTCCACTGTGTTTGAGGTGGTCTCCACTGTGTATGAGGTGGTCTCTACTGTGTTTGAGGGGTCTCTACTGTGTTTGAGGTGGTCTCCACTGTGTGTGAGGTAGTCTCCACTGTGTTTGAGGTGGTCTCCACTGTGTTTGAAGGGGTCTCCACTGTGTTTGTGGTGGTCTCCACTGTGTATGAGGTGGTCTCTACTGTGTTTGAGGGGTCTCCACTGTGTTTGAGGTGGTCTCCACTGTGTATGAGGGGGTTACTACTGTGTTTGAGGTGGTCTCCACTGTGTATGAGGTGGTCTCCACTGTGTATGAGGGGGTTACTACTGTGTATGAGGTGGTCTCTACTGTGTTTGAGGTGGTCTCTACTGTGTTTGAGGTAGTCTCCACTGTGTTTGAGGGCGTCTCCACTGTTTATGAGGTGGTCTCCACTGTGTATGAGGGGGTTACTACTGTATTTGAGGGGTCTCTACTGTGTTTGAGGTGGTCTCCACTGTGTTTGAGGGGTCTCCACTGTGTTTGAGGGGGTTACTACTGTGTTTAAGGGGTCTCCACTGTGTTTGAGGTGGTCTCTACTGTGTATGAGGGGGTTACTACTGTGTTTGAGGGGTCTCCACTGTGTTTGAGGGGTCTCCACTGTGTTTGAGGTGGTCTCCACTGTGTTTGAGGTGGTCTCCACTGTGTGTGAGGTAGTCTCCACTGTGTTTGAGGTGGTCTCCACTGTGTATGAGGGGGTTACTACTGTGTTTGAGGGGTCTCTACTGTGTTTGAGGTGGTCTCCACTGTGTTTGAGGGCGTCTCCACTGTTTATGAGGTGGTCTCCACTGTGTATGAGGGGGTTACTACTGTATTTGAGGGGTCTCTACTGTGTTTGAGGTGGTCTCCACTGTGTTTGAGGTGGTCTCCACTGTGTATGAGGGGGTTACTACTGTGTTTGAGGGGTCTCTACTGTGTTTGAGGTGGTCTCTACTGTGTTTGAGGTAGTCTCCACTGTGTTTGAGGGGGTCTCCACTGTGTATGAGGGGGTTACTACTGTATTTGAGGGATCTCTACTGTGTTTGAGGGGGTCTCCACTGTGTATGAGGTGGTCTCCACTGTGTATGAGGTAGTCTCCACTGTGTTTGAGGTGGTCTCCACTGTGTATGAGGTAGTCTCCACTGTGTTTGAGGTGGTCTCCACTGTGTATGAGGGGGTTACTACTGTGTTTAAGGGGTCTCCACTGTGTTTGAGGTGGTCTCTACTGTGTATGAGGGGGTTACTACTGTGTTTGAGGGGTCTCCACTGTGTTTGAGGGGTCTCCACTGTGTATGAGGGGGTCTCCACTGTGTTTGAGGTGGTCTACACTGTGTATGAGGGGGTTACTACTGTGTTTGAGGGGTCTCTACTGTATTTGAGGGGTCTCTACTGTATTTGAGGGATCTCTACTGTGTTTGAGGGGGTCTCCACTGTGTATGAGGTGGTCTCCACTGTGTATGAGGTAGTCTCCACTGTGTTTGAGGTGGTCTCCACTGTGTATGAGGTAGTCTCCACTGTGTTTGAGGTGGTCTCCACTGTGTATGAGGGGGTTACTACTGTGTTTAAGGGGTCTCCACTGTGTTTGAGGTGGTCTCTACTGTGTATGAGGGGGTTACTACTGTGTTTGAGGGGTCTCCACTGTGTTTGAGGGGTCTCCACTGTGTATGAGGGGGTCTCCACTGTGTTTGAGGTGGTCTCCACTGTGTTTGAGGTGGTCTCCACTGTGTGTGAGGTAGTCTCCACTGTGTTTGAGGTGGTCTCCACTGTGTATGAGGGGGTTACTACTGTGTTTGAGGGGTCTCTACTGTGTTTGAGGTGGTCTCCACTGTGTTTGAGGGTGTCTCCACTGTGTTTGAGGTGGTCTCCACTGTGTTTGAGGGTGTCTCCACTGTGTTTGAGGTGGTCTCCACTGTGTATGAGGGGGTTACTACTGTGTTTGAGGGGTCTCTACTGTGTTTGAGGTGGTCTCCACTGTGTGTGAGGTAGTCTCCACTGTGTTTGAGGTGGTCTCTACTGTGTTTGAGGGGTCTCTACTGTGTTTGAGGTGGTCTCCACTGTGTATGAGGGGGTTACTACTGTGTTTGAGGTGGTCTCCACTGTGTATGAGGGGGTTACTACTGTGTATGAGGTGGTCTCTACTGTGTTTGAGGTGGTCTCTACTGTGTTTGAGGTGGTCTCCACTTTGTTTGAGGGCGTCTCCACTGTATTTGAGGGGTCTCCACTGTGTTTGAGGTGGTCTCCACTGTGTATGAGGGGGTTACTACTGTGTTTGAGGGGTCTCTACTGTGTTTGAGGTGGTCTCCACTGTGTTTGAGGGCGTCTCCACTGTTTATGAGGTGGTATCCACTGTGTATGAGGGGGTTACTACTGTATTTGAGGGGTATCCACTGTTTATGAGGTGGTCTCCACTGTGTATGAGGGGGTTACTACTGTATTTGAGGGGTCTCTACTGTGTTTGAGGTGGTCTCCACTGTGTTTGAGGGCGTCTCCACTGTTTATGAGGTGGTCTCCACTGTGTATGAGGGGGTTACTACTGTATTTGAGGGGTATCCACTGTGTATGAGGTGGTCTCCACTGTGTATGAGGGGGTTACTACTGTATTTGAGGGGTCTCCACTGTGTTTGAGGTGGTCTCCACTGTGTGTGAGGTAGTCTCCACTGTGTTTGAGGTGGTCTCCACTGTGTATGAGGGGGTTACTACTGTGTTTGAGGGGTCTCTACTGTGTTTGAGGTGGTCTCCACTGTGTTTGAGGGCGTCTCCACTGTTTATGAGGTGGTCTCCACTGTGTATGAGGGGGTTACTACTGTATTTGAGGGGTCTCTACTGTGTTTGAGGTGGTCTCCACTGTGTTTGAGGTGGTCTCCACTGTGTATGAGGGGGTTACTACTGTGTTTGAGGGGTCTCTACTGTGTTTGAGGTGGTCTCTACTGTGTTTGAGGTAGTCTCCACTGTGTTTGAGGGGGTCTCCACTGTGTATGAGGGGGTTACTACTGTATTTGAGGGATCTCTACTGTGTTTGAGGGGGTCTCCACTGTGTATGAGGTGGTCTCCACTGTGTATGAGGTAGTCTCCACTGTGTTTGAGGTGGTCTCCACTGTGTATGAGGTAGTCTCCACTGTGTTTGAGGTGGTCTCCACTGTGTATGAGGGGGTTACTACTGTGTTTAAGGGGTCTCCACTGTGTTTGAGGTGGTCTCTACTGTGTATGAGGGGGTTACTACTGTGTTTGAGGGGTCTCCACTGTGTTTGAGGGGTCTCCACTGTGTATGAGGGGGTCTCCACTGTGTTTGAGGTGGTCTACACTGTGTATGAGGGGGTTACTACTGTGTTTGAGGGGTCTCTACTGTATTTGAGGGGTCTCTACTGTATTTGAGGGATCTCTACTGTGTTTGAGGGGGTCTCCACTGTGTATGAGGTGGTCTCCACTGTGTATGAGGTAGTCTCCACTGTGTTTGAGGTGGTCTCCACTGTGTATGAGGTAGTCTCCACTGTGTTTGAGGTGGTCTCCACTGTGTATGAGGGGGTTACTACTGTGTTTAAGGGGTCTCCACTGTGTTTGAGGTGGTCTCTACTGTGTATGAGGGGGTTACTACTGTGTTTGAGGGGTCTCCACTGTGTTTGAGGGGTCTCCACTGTGTATGAGGGGGTCTCCACTGTGTTTGAGGTGGTCTCCACTGTGTTTGAGGTGGTCTCCACTGTGTGTGAGGTAGTCTCCACTGTGTTTGAGGTGGTCTCCACTGTGTATGAGGGGGTTACTACTGTGTTTGAGGGGTCTCTACTGTGTTTGAGGTGGTCTCCACTGTGTTTGAGGGTGTCTCCACTGTGTTTGAGGTGGTCTCCACTGTGTTTGAGGGTGTCTCCACTGTGTTTGAGGTGGTCTCCACTGTGTATGAGGGGGTTACTACTGTGTTTGAGGGGTCTCTACTGTGTTTGAGGTGGTCTCCACTGTGTGTGAGGTAGTCTCCACTGTGTTTGAGGTGGTCTCTACTGTGTTTGAGGGGTCTCTACTGTGTTTGAGGTGGTCTCCACTGTGTATGAGGGGGTTACTACTGTGTTTGAGGTGGTCTCCACTGTGTATGAGGGGGTTACTACTGTGTATGAGGTGGTCTCTACTGTGTTTGAGGTGGTCTCTACTGTGTTTGAGGTGGTCTCCACTTTGTTTGAGGGCGTCTCCACTGTATTTGAGGGGTCTCCACTGTGTTTGAGGTGGTCTCCACTGTGTATGAGGGGGTTACTACTGTGTTTGAGGGGTCTCTACTGTGTTTGAGGTGGTCTCCACTGTGTTTGAGGGCGTCTCCACTGTTTATGAGGTGGTATCCACTGTGTATGAGGGGGTTACTACTGTATTTGAGGGGTATCCACTGTTTATGAGGTGGTCTCCACTGTGTATGAGGGGGTTACTACTGTATTTGAGGGGTCTCTACTGTGTTTGAGGTGGTCTCCACTGTGTTTGAGGGCGTCTCCACTGTTTATGAGGTGGTCTCCACTGTGTATGAGGGGGTTACTACTGTATTTGAGGGGTATCCACTGTGTATGAGGTGGTCTCCACTGTGTATGAGGGGGTTACTACTGTATTTGAGGGGTCTCCACTGTGTTTGAGGTGGTCTCCACTGTGTGTGAGGTAGTCTCCACTGTGTTTGAGGTGGTCTCCACTGTGTATGAGGGGGTTACTACTGTATTTAAGGGGTCTCTACTGTGTTTGAGGTGGTCTCTACTGTGTTTGAGGTGGTCTCCACTGTGTTTGAGGGGGTCTCCACTGTGTATGAGGTGGTCTCCACTGTATTTGAGGGGTCTCTACTGTGTTTGAGGTGGTCTCCACTGTATTTGAGGGGTCTCTACTGTGTTTGAGGTGGTCTCCACTGTGTTTGAGGGGTCTCTACTGTGTTTGAGGGGGTCTCTACTGTGTTTGAGGTGGTCTCCACTGTGTTTGAGGTAGTCTCTACTGTGTTTGAGGGGTCTCTACTGTGTTTGAGGTGGTCTCCACTGTGTGTGAGGTAGTCTCAACTGTGTTTGAGGTGGTCTCCACTGTGTATGAGGGGGTTACTACTGTATTTGAGGGATCTCTACTGTGTTTAAGGGGGCCTCCACTGTGTATGAGGGGGTTACTACTGTATTTGAGGGGTCTCTACTGTGTTTGAGGGGTCTCTACTGTGTTTGAGGTGATCTCCACTGTGTTTGAGGGGTCTCTACTGTGTTTGAGGTGATCTCCACTGTGTTTGAGGTGGTCTCCACTGTGTATGAGGGGGTTACTACTGTGTTTGAGGTGGTCTCCACTGTGTTTGAGGTGGTCTCCACTGTGTGTGAGGTAGTCTCCACTGTGTTTGAGGTGGTCTCCACTGTGTATGAGGGGGTTACTACTGTGTTTGAGGGGTCTCTACTGTGTTTGAGGTGGTCTCCACTGTGTTTGAGGGTGTCTCCACTGTGTTTGAGGTGGTCTCCACTGTGTATGAGGGGGTTACTACTGTGTTTGAGGGGTCTCTACTGTGTTTGAGGTGGTCTCCACTGTGTGTGAGGTAGTCTCCACTGTGTTTGAGGTGGTCTCCACTGTGTATGAGGGGGTTACTACTGTGTTTGAGGGGTCTCTACTGTGTTTGAGGTGGTCTCCACTGTGTGTGAGGTAGTCTCCACTGTGTTTGAGGTGGTCTCTACTGTGTTTGAGGGGTCTCTACTGTGTTTGAGGTGGTCTCCACTGTGTATGAGGGGGTTACTACTGTGTTTGAGGTGGTCTCCACTGTGTATGAGGGGGTTACTACTGTGTATGAGGTGGTCTCTACTGTGTTTGAGGTGGTCTCCACTTTGTTTGAGGGCGTCTCCACTGTATTTGAGGGGTCTCCACTGTGTTTGAGGGGGTCTCCACTGTGTATGAGGGGGTTACTACTGTGTTTGAGGGGTCTCTACTGTGTTTGAGGTGGTCTCCACTGTGTTTGAGGGCGTCTCCACTGTTTATGAGGTGGTCTCCACTGTGTATGAGGGGGTTACTACTGTATTTGAGGGGTATCCACTGTTTATGAGGTGGTCTCCACTGTGTATGAGGGGGTTACTACTGTATTTGAGGGGTCTCTACTGTGTTTGAGGTGGTCTCCACTGTGTTTGAGGGCGTCTCCACTGTTTATGAGGTGGTCTCCACTGTGTATGAGGGGGTTACTACTGTATTTGAGGGGTATCCACTGTGTATGAGGTGGTCTCCACTGTGTATGAGGGGGTTACTACTGTATTTGAGGGGTCTCTACTGTGTTTGAGGTGGTCTCCACTGTGTGTGAGGTAGTCTCCACTGTGTTTGAGGTGGTCTCCACTGTGTATGAGGGGGTTACTACTGTATTTGAGGGGTCTCTACTGTGTTTGAGGGGGTCTCCACTGTGTATGAGGGGGTTACTACTGTATTTGAGGGGTCTCTACTGTGTTTGAGGTGGTCTCTACTGTGTTTGAGGTGGTCTCCACTGTGTTTGAGGGGGTCTCCACTGTGTATGAGGTGGTCTCCACTGTGTATGAGGGGGTTACTACTGTATTTGAGGGGTCTCTACTGTGTTTGAGGTGGTCTCCACTGTATTTGAGGGGTCTCTACTGTGTTTGAGGTGGTCTCCACTGTGTTTGAGGTGGTCTCCACTGTATTTGAGGGGTCTCTACTGTGTTTGAGGGGGTCTCCACTGTGTTTGAGGGGTCTCTACTGTGTTTGAGGTGATCTCCACTGTGTTTGAGGGGTCTCTACTGTGTTTGAGGTGATCTCCACTGTGTATGAGGGGGTTACTACTGTGTTTGAGGTGGTCTCCACTGTGTTTGAGGTGGTCTCCACTGTGTATGAGGGGGTTACTACTGTGTATGAGGGGGTTACTACTGTGTTTGAGGTGGTCTCCATTGTGTTTGAGGTGGTCTCCACTGTGTATGAGGGGGTTACTACTGTGTTTGAGGTGGTCTCCACTGTGTTTGAGGGGTCTCTACTGTGTATGAGGTGATCTCCACTGTGTTTGAGGTAGTCTCCAATGTGTATGAGGGGGCCTCCACTGTGTATGAGGGGGTTACTACTGTGTTTGAGGGGTCTCTACTGTGTTTGAGGGGGTCTCCACTGTGTTTGAGGTAGTCTCCAATGTGTTTGAGGGATCTCCACTGTGTTTGAGGTGGTCTCCACTGTGTATGAGGGGGTTACTACTGTATTTGAGGGGTCTCTACTGTGTTTGAGGGGGTCTCCACTGTGTTTGAGGTAGTCTCCAATGTGTTTGAGGGATCTCCACTGTGTTTGAGGTGGTCTCCACTGTGTATGAGGGGGTTACTACTGTGTTTGAGGTGGTCTCCACTGTGTTTGAGGTGGTCTCCACTGTGTATGAGGGGGTTACTACTGTGTATGAGGGGGTTACTACTGTGTTTGAGGTGGTCTCCACTGTGTTTGAGGTGGTCTCCACTGTGTATGAGGGGGTTACTACTGTGTTTGAGGGGGTCTCTACTGTGTTTGAGGTGGTCTCTACTGTGTTTGAGGTAGTCTCCACTGTGTTTGAGGGCGTCTCCACTGTTTATGAGGTGGTCTCCACTGTGTATGAGGGGGTTACTACTGTGTTTGAGGTGGTCTCCACTGTGTTTGAGTTAGTCTCCACTGTGTTTGAGGGCGTCTCCACTGTTTATGAGGTGGTCTCCACTGTGTATGAGGGGGTTACTACTGTGTTTGAGGTGGTCTCCACTGTGTTTGAGGTGGTCTCCACTGTGTATGAGGGGGTTACTACTGTGTATGAGGGGGTTACTACTGTGTTTGAGGTGGTCTCCACTGTGTTTGAGGTGGTCTCCACTGTGTATGAGGGGGTTACTACTGTATTTGAGGGGTCTCTACTGTGTTTGAGGGGGTCTCCACTGTGTTTGAGGTGGTCTCCACTGTGTATGAGGGGGTTACTACTGTGTTTGAGGTGGTCTCCACTGTGTTTGAGGGCTCTCTACTGTGTTTGAGGTGGTCTCCACTGTGTTTGAGGGCTCTCTACTGTGTTTGAGGTGGTCTCCACTGTGTTTGAGGGCTCTCTACTGTGTTTGAGGTGATCTCCACTGTGTTTGAGGTGGTCTCCACTGTGTATGAGGGGGTTACTACTGTGTTTGAGGTGGTCTCCACTGTGTTTGAGGTAGTCTCCACTGTGTTTGAGGGGTCTCTACTGTGTTTGAGGTGATCTCCACTGTGTTTGAGGTGGTTACTACTGTGTTTGAGGTGATCTCCACTGTGTTTGAGGTGGTCTCCACTGTGTATGAGGGGGCCTCCACTGTGTATGAGGGGGTTACTACTGTATTTGAGGGGTCTCTACTGTGTTTGAGGGGGTCTCCACTGTGTTTGAGGTAGTCTCCACTGTGTTTGAGAGGTCTCTACTGTGTTTGAGGTGATCTCCACTGTGTTTGAGGTGGTCTCCACTGTGTATGAGGGGGTTACTACTGTGTTTGAGGTGGTCTCCACTGTGTTTGAGGGGTCTCTACTGTGTTTGAGGTGATCTCCACTGTGTTTGAGGTGGTCTCCACTGTGTATGAGGGGGTTACTACTGTGTTTGAGGTGGTCTCCACTGTGTTTGAGGTGGTCTCCACTGTGTATGAGGGGGTTACTACTGTGTATGAGGGGGTTACTACTGTGTTTGAGGGGTCTCCACTGTGTTTGAGGTGGTCTCCACTGTGTATGAGGGGGTTACTACTGTGTATGAGGGGGTTACTACTGTGTTTGAGGTGGTCTCCACTGTGTTTGAGGTGGTCTCCACTGTGTATGAGGGGGTTACTACTGTGTTTGAGGGGTCTCTACTGTGTTTGAGGTGGTCTCTACTGTGTATGAGGGGGTTACTACTGTGTTTGAGGTGGTCTCTACTGTTTTTGAGGTGGTTACTACTATGTTTGAGGGGGTCTCTACTGTGTTTGAGGGGGTCTCTATTGTCTTTGAGGTGGTTACTACTGTGTTTGAGGGGTCTCTACTGTGTTTGAGGGGGTCTCTACTGTGTATGAGGGGGTCTTAGTGTGTTTGAGGGGGTTACTACTGTGTTTGAGGTGGTCTCCACTGTGTTTGAGGTGGTCTCCACTGTGTTTGAGGGGGTCTCTACTGTGTATGAGGGGGTCTTAGTGTGTTTGAGGTGGTCTCCACTGTGTATGAGGGGGTTACTACTGTGTTTGAGGTGGTCTCCACTGTGTTTGAGGTGGTCTCCACTGTGTATGAGGGGGTTACTACTGTGTTTGAGGTGGTCTCCACTGTGTTTGAGGTGGTCTCTACTGTGTTTGAGGTGATCTCCACTGTGTATGAGGGGGTTACTACTGTGTTTGAGGTGGTCTCCACTGTGTTTGAGGTAGTCTCCACTGTGTTTGAGGGGTCTCTACTGTGTTTGAGGTGATCTCCACTGTGTTTGAGGTGGTCTCCACTGTGTATGAGGGGGTTACTACTGTGTTTGAGGGGTCTCTACTGTGTTTGAGGGGGTCTCCACTGTGTATGAGGGGGTTACTACTGTATTTGAGGGGTCTCTACTGTGTATGAGGGGGTTACTACTGTGTTTGAGGGGTCTCTACTGTGTTTGAGGTAGTCTCCACTGTGTTTGAGGGGTCTCTACTGTGTTTGAGGTGATCTCCACTGTGTTTGAGGTGGTCTCCACTGTGTATGAGGGGGTTACTACTGTGTTTGAGGTGGTCTCCACTGTGTTTGAGGGGTCTCTACTGTGTTTGAGGTGATCTCCACTGTGTTTGAGGTGGTCTCCACTGTGTATGAGGGGGTTACTACTGTGTTTGAGGTGGTCTCCACTGTGTTTGAGGTGGTCTCCACTGTGTATGAGGGGGTTACTACTGTTTATGAGGGGGTTACTACTGTGTTTGAGGGGTCTCCACTGTGTTTGAGGTGGTCTCCACTGTGTATGAGGGGGTTACTACTGTGTATGAGGGGGTTACTACTGTGTTTGAGGTGGTCTCCACTGTGTTTGAGGTGGTCTCCACTGTGTATGAGGGGGTTACTACTGTATTTGAGGGGTCTCTACTGTATTTGAGGGGTCTCTACTGTGTTTGAGGGGGCCTCCACTGTGTAAGAGGGGGTTACTACTGTATTTGAGGGGTCTCTACTGTGTTTGAGGGGGTCTCCACTGTGTTTGAGGTGGTCTCCACTGTGTACGAGGGGGTTACTACTGTGTTTGAGGGGTCTCTACTGTGTTTGAGGTGGTCTCTACTGTGTTTGAGGTGGTCTCTACTGTGTTTGAGGTAGTCTCCACTGTGTTTGAGGTGGTCTCCACTGTGTTTGAGGGGTCTCTACTGTGTTTGAGGGGTCTCTACTGTGTATGAGGTGGTCTCTACTGTGTTTGAGGTGGTCTCTACTGTGTTTGAGGGGGTTACTACTGTGTATGAGGTAGTCTCTACTGTGTTTGAAGGGGTCTCTACTATGTTTGAGGGGTCTCTACTGTATTTGAGGGGTCTCTACTATGTATGAGGTGGTCTCTACTGTGTTTGAGGGGGTCTCTAATGTGTATGAGGTAGTCTCTACTGTGTTTGAGGGGTCTCTACTGTGTATGAGGTGGTCTCTACTGTGTTTGAGGTGGTCTCTACTGTGTTTGAAGGGTCTCTACTATGTTTGAGGGGGTCGCCAGAGAGCGCTCTTTGACCTCTGACCTCATAGATGGCGAAGCCGATGGTGTGCACGTCCTGGCCGTGGTGGCGGTAGCGCCGGCGGTCTTTCTGCATCAGAGCCACCAGGAAGCTGCAGGTAGCCTCGTCGTCCTCGGGATCGTCGTCCTCCTCCAGCAGGGAGATCTTATACTGAGGGTTGATCCAAAACGTGTCTGCAAAAAGGCAGCCACAGCCAGTGCATCATGGGATATGTAGTTTTCATAACAAAGGCCTGAACACATTTACATGAAGAAACAAAGTTTTAGATAATAATGTCTTCTCCTTAGACGCAAACGGATCACATTTGTTTATCTGGTCTGTGGTGTAGTGGGGATGTGACTGGGAGACCTGTGTTTACATTTAATTTACACGACGTGGTCTAGACTTCACGTAGAGACACATGATGCATGTATATGTTCACATTGTCACAGCGCCACCTAGTGGCTCAACTGGACTTGAATTTCAACTGGACGAATCTCCCCCAAACTTGTCGTGCTTGTTACAAGTCACGCCTGAGGATATCGAACGGGTCCCGCCGGCACCCTCGAATGGCGCGAATGAGCGAGGACCCGTTCATTGCTGCTCACAGCTTTAATTATAATTATATTTATATTATTCAATTCAATTCAGTTTATTTTGTACAGCCCAATATCACAAATTAAGAATTTGCCTCAGAGAAATTTACAATCTGTACACATACGACATCCCTGACCTTTGACCTCACATCAGATCAGGAAAAACTCCCCAAAAATAACCTTTGACAGGGAAAAAAGGGAAGAACCCTTCAGGAGAGCAACAGAGGAGGATCCCTCTCCCCGGATGGACAGATGAATAGATGTCATGTGAGCTAATTAATAATGGTTAATAAAGGGTTATTATGAGTGTCCTCACTGGGGTGGTTCCTGCAGCCTCCGGCAGTGCTTCCTCTCCTCCAGCTGCCCTCAAACAGCGCCGTGGTCCAGAACCTGGTGGAGTCCTGACTGAGGGCGTCCGGGGTCAGGTTACAGATCTCCAGCCGGGAGAACTGACGCAGAAACTCCTGGAAAGACATCCTGACAGACAGACGGATATTTACTGTCTTCCTCCTGTCAGTCCACTCTCACGATGACCTTCACGCCACTAACCTACCAGAACTCTCCGTCCTCCATCTTACAGAGCAGCTCGTTTTTCTCTGCCGAGTCGATGGAGCTCCACTCCGATGAGCTGGAACACAAAAGGCGAGAGTTTAAAAACACAGACGACCCGTTTTGTCCCGGGAAGAGTTTGAGAGCACTGACTTGTCGCTCCAGGCTCCGGTCCACTCCACCTGACCCCAGGGGTTCCTGATCCGGATCAGGCGTTCCTGCCGGCCGCGGTAATCCACCTGCAGACGACAGGAAGACAAACATCCAGAGTCTGACACGGAGACCTGATGCTGATGCGGGTCAGTGCTGATGTGACTAAGGTGAGCTCACCTGTTGGAGTCCGGTCACAGAGTAGGCGTGGCCTTTCACCAGCTTCTTGAAGGTCACCGCCTCAACGTCCAAAGAACTGGTGATCTGAGGAGACACACATTCAGATATTTTAATAATCATCCAATCTGTGACAAACTCAACACCACACAGGAGAGGAAGTTCTGAGTGTGACTGACGTCTATGGAGCAACCCAGCAGGGATTCTCTCTCCAGAGCTTTACTGATGATACGATGAAGATCTCTGGGAGCTTTCTTCAGCTCGTACATTTCCGACACTCCGCCGGTAAAGTCCTCAAAACCCTCAGTGGTGCTGCCTCCAGACAGAGCCTCATAGGAGCCATTCAGCCTGAACACACGCAGTAAACACGCAGTAAACACGCAGTAAACACTCAGTAAACACAAAGTAAACACAAAGTAAACACGCAGTAAACACGCAGTAAACATGCAGTAAATACTCAGTAAACACTCAGTAAACACGCAGTAAACACTCAGTAAACACTCAGTAAACACACAGTAAACATGCAGTAAAGACGCAGTAAACACACAGTAAACATGCAGTAAACACGCAGTAAACACGCAGTAAACACTCAGTAAACACGCAGTAAACACGCAGTAAACACTCAGTAAACACACAGTAAACATGCAGTAAACACTCAGTAAACATGCAGTAAACATGCAGTAAACACTCAGTAAACACTCAGTAAACATGCAGTAAACACTCAGTAAACATGCAGTAAACATGCAGTAAACACTCAGTAAACACTCAGTAAACACGCAGTAAACATGCAGTAAACACTCAGTAAACACTCAGTAAACACGCAGTAAACACGCAGTAAACACTACATTAAACACTCAGTAAACACAAAGTAAACACTCAGTAAACATGCAGTAAACACTCAGTAAACATGCAGTAAACATGCAGTAAACACTCAGTAAACACTCAGTAAACACGCAGTAAACATGCAGTAAACACTCAGTAAACACTCAGTAAACACGCAGTAAACACTACATTAAACACTCAGTAAACACGCAGTAAACACAAAGTAAACACTCAGTAAACACGCAGTAAATAAAGATTAAACACACAGTTAACACACAGTAAACACAAAGTGTAAACCAACAGTAAAGACTCAATATATATATATACATAATATATATATATATATGTATATATATATATATAATATATAATGTATATATATATATAATATATATATGTATATATATATTATAATAGATATATATCTTACTTGGCGTAGGCCTTCTCCAGCAGGGCGCTCCAGTACTCGCTGCCTTCAGCCGAGTGGACGAACAGCAGCTCTCCGTCTTTGACTGGCAGGCGGTCGTCGATCACCACGTCCACCCACTCACCGTACTGCCAGAACTGAGACCAGATGGAAGAGGGAGATTTAAATCCATGGAAATGTAAAACCTCAGAGGATCTGAGAGAGACGCTCAGGGAGAAGTGAGCCAATCAGAAACAGATAATCAATACAAATGATCAGGAAGAATAATATGTCAAGTGGTTCTTATTAAAGTCACTGCCATCTCTAAATCATCGCTCTCTACTTTTCATAACCAAAACACAAACTCCTAAGTTCCACTTGAAAGTACAAACAGGTGAGTGGGTGTGGCCTCTGAACAGGTGGATTCTCACCTGGAAGTGGAAGATGCCGGCGTATTCGGGGTTGAAGTTCTGACCGTGAGGAACAACTCGATGCAGCAGCCGGTCGTTCAGAGTCAGAGACCCGATAGCAGCGAGCAGCCAGCAGTCTCCTGTTAATACAGATGTACAGACACACTTCAACTACCTTCAGAACCAGAGTCAATACAGATGTACAGACACACTTCAACTACCTTCAGAACCAGAGTCAATACAGATGTACAGACACACTTCAACTACCTTCAGAACCAGAGTCAATACAGATGTACAGACACACTTCAACTACCTTCAGAACCAGAGTCAATACAGATGTACAGACACACTTCAACTACCTTCAGAACCAGAGTCAATACAGATGTACAGACACACTTCAACTACCTTCAGAACCAGAGTCAATACAGATGTACAGACACACTTCAACCAGACCTGATCTAGAGCTGAACCAGACCTGAACCAGACCTGATCCAGAGATGTTCCAGAGCTGAACCAGACCTGAACCACACCTGAACCAGACCTTCAGTTCAGGTCTGCTTTCTGTCCCCTGTGTCCACACTAAACCTGGAGAAGCAGCATTCAGTGTTCATGCTCCACATGAGCTGAATCTCTTGGTTCTGATGAATGAGGACTTTGGTTCCCTGCACTCTAACTGTGGTTCTCTGTATTGATCTGATGAACCTACATTCTGAGAGTGAGCAGATGTGACATCACGAGATGATCAGGCCCCTCATTCAGGAGAAGATGTGTTTCCAGGAAGCGTTGTTAAGTGAACATCAGCTGACTCCATTGTTCTAAAGAAGCACTCTGACGGTCTGTTGGGACGACACACTAATGCTAAGCTAACATCAACAACAACATGATGCTGCTAATGTTTCCGGCTAATGGAGTTTCCAGCCATTCAATCAATAAAATGATCATTACGAGGTCAGAGCTGATGGACTGAGTGCTGCCTTCAGGTTTGTTTACTCTCTGACTCACAGTCAGCTGGTCGTCAGGGAAGTTCCCTTCAAACCACAGCCACACAAACTGTCACATGACCACATGTCATGTGACCAGGGGACTCACCCAGCGCTCCCTGACAGATGTCTGTCCTGGTGGCTCCGCCCACAATGAACTGGGGGTTCTCTGTCAGATCCTGAAACAACCAATCAGAAGACATGTTCGAAAGAACTGCCCCTCACTGGAATGTAGACTAGAGCATCATCACCATCATCATTATCATCATCATCATCATCATCATCATCACCATCATCACCATCATCATTATCATCATCATCATCATTATCACCATCATCACCATCATCACCATCATCACCATCATCACCATCATCATCATCACCATCATCACCATCACCATCATCACCATCATCACCATCATCATTATCATCATCATCATCATTATCACCATCATCATCACCATCATCATCACCATCATCATCATCATCACCATCATCATCATCATCACCACCATCATCATCATCATCATTATCATCATCATCATCATTATCACCATCATCATCATCACCATCATCATCATCACCATCATCACCATCATCACCATCATCATCACCATCATCATTATCATCATCATCATCATTATCACCATCATCATCATCACCATCATCATTATCATCACCATCATCATCATCATCATCATCACCATCACCATCATCATCATCATCATCATCACCATCATCACCACCATCATCATCATCACCATCATCATCATCATCATCATCACCATCATAATCTAAAAACATATCTTGTGTGGTTGATAATAATAAAGGTTATTTATATTATACATATCAAAACGAGTAGTGATGTATTTCATAGTCAGATGTAAAAAGAACAAAGGATGCAGCTACACACATATTTCTACATAAATATATATTTATAAACACATATGACTAAATCCGAACACAGACAAAAAAACACACAGACACACACACACACACACACACACACACACTGCCCTGAGGACCCGAGTGAAGACAGAAGAACGGACTCAACGTAACATACTGACCTCCACTTTTGAGAGTTAGTCAATTTATTATTTATTATTTATTATTTATTATTATATGAGTTATCTGTCTGGTTAATCTTCACTTCCTGCCACAAACAGGAAGCAGCGCCTGGTTCTGCCAATCACAGGCCTTACACAGTGTTTAGTAGGGCCCTGTATCGTGTCTTACTGTATCATGGACAGAATCAGTTTGGGTTCTTACAGTTGGTCTCTTCCACTCCACCCCTCTGGTTTTGGGGGTAAACGGTCCGAGTTCCTTGAAGCCCAGTGAGGCCGGTTCTGCGGGGAACATTGGGTCCTGGAACAGGGATCCGTTCTGCTGACAGTCCTCCTTCAGTGCCTGGAAGTCCTGGTTCAGGTATTGTACAGACAGCTGTAGCGAGCCCAGACCTCCAGCCCTCTGCCGGTCCTTCTGGATCCGCCCGGAAACGCCTCCAAACATACTGTCCCACAACAAACATCTCCACTATTATGGGATGGACTGGGGTTCATCGTTCATGCTCCCCTCAGGATGAATTATAACTTTTCACCAGGTCAACGATGTAACAAATACCAAAGCGTGTGAGCATGCTAACACCTGGTAGCATGTTAACACCTGGTATATGTTATCACCATGTTAGCATGCTAACACCTGGTATACTTTATCAGCATGTTAGCATGCTAACACCTGGTATACTTTATCACCATGTTAGCATGCTAACACCTGGTATATGTTATCACCATGTTAGCATGCTAACACCTGGTATACTTTATCAGCATGTTAGCATGCTAACACCTGGTATACTTTATCACCATGTTAGCATGCTAACACCTGGTATACTTTATCAGCATGGTAGCACCCTAACGCCTGGTAGACATTATCAGCATGATAGCATGCTAACACCTAGTAAACAGTGATTGCATTGCTAACAGCTGGTACACATTATCAGCATGTTAGCATGCTAACACCTAAACATTGATGCTAGCAGTTAGCATTTGTCTCAGCACAGACTGAAGACTTTCCATCAGATCAGAGAGATACATATAAACATGCAACAACGATGTAACAAGTCCAAATAAAGCATGTGAGCAGGCAATTTAGCATGCTGATAAATATAAACATGCAGATGTTTGTACCTGATTTCTGTCCAATGGGCTCGTAGGAAGCTGAGAGGAAACAGAAGTCTGGTTAGTTCATTGGATTCATTGGATACTTGAAAAATTGAATTGAATTGAATTAGAACACCTGTGTACAGGTATTAGAACATGACATATGAGCTCATAACATGAACTATGAGCTCATAACATGAAATATGAGCTTGTAACACCTGTTCACCACTCACTCCACTGGCTCCCGCACCTCCACCTCCACCCGCACCCTCCTCTGGGTCCCCAACACCAATGGGGGACCGGCCTTTTGCTTATAGGACAGTCTCCCTGACCACGTGAGGGCAACCCAGACCCTGGACTCTTTAAGGCCTTTTGCTTATGGACCAGTCTCCCTGACCACCTGAGGGGAACACAGACCTGGACTCTTTAAGGCCTTTTGCTTATGGACCAGTCTCCCTGACCACCTGAGGGGAACACAGACCTGGACTCTTTAAGACATTTTGCTTATGGACCAGTCTCCCTGACCACGTGAGGGCAACCCAGACCCTGGACTCTTTAAGACCTTTTGCTTATAGGACAGTCTCCCTGACCACGTGAGGGCAACCCAGACCCTGGACTCTTTAAGACCTTTTGCTTATAGGACAGTCTCCCTGACCACGTGAGGGGAACACAGACCCTGGACTCTTTAAGACCTTTTGCTTATGGACCAGTCTCCCTGACCACCTGAGGGGAACACAGACCTGGACTCTTTAAGACCTTTTGTTTATGGACCAGTCTCCCTGACCACCTGAGGGCAACACAGACCCTGGACTCTTTAAGACCTTTTGCTTATGGACCAGTCTCCCTGACCACGTGAGGGCAACCCAGACCCTGGACTCTTTAAGACCTTTTGCTTATGGACCAGTCTCCCTGACCACGTGAGTGGAACACAGACCTGGACTCTTTAAGACCTTTTGCTTATGGACCAGTCTCCCTGACCACGTGAGGGCAACACAGACCCTGGACTCTTTAAGACCTTTTGCTTATGGACCAGTCTCCCTGACCACCTGAGGGGAACACAGACCTGGACTCTTTAAGGCCTTTTGCTTATGGACCAGTCTCCCTGACCACGTGAGGGGAACACAGACCCTGGACTCTTTAAGACCTTTTGTTTATGGGCCAGTCTCCCTGAACACCTGAGGGGAACACAGACCTGGACTCTTTAAGGCCTTTTGCTTATGGACCAGTCTCCCTGACCACGTGAGGGGAACACAGACCTGGACTCTTTAAGACCTTTTGCTTATGGACCAGTCTCCCTGACCACGTGAGGGGAACACAGACCTGGACTCTTTAAGACCTTTTGCTTATGGACCAGTCTCCCTGACCACGTGAGGGGAACACAGACCTGGACTCTTTAAGACCTTTTGCTTATGGACCAGTCTCCCTGACCACCTGAGGGGAACACAGACCTGGACTCTTTAAGACCTTTTGCTTATGGACCAGTCTCCCTGACCACGTGAGGGCAACACAGACCCTGGACTCTTTAAGACCTTTTGCTTATGGACCAGTCTCCCTGACCACCTGAGGGGAACACAGACCTGGACTCTTTAAGGCCTTTTGCTTATGGACCAGTCTCCCTGACCACGTGAGGGGAACACAGACCCTGGACTCTTTAAGACCTTTTGTTTATGGACCAGTCTCCCTGACCACCTGAGGGGAACACAGACCTGGACTCTTTAAGGCCTTTTGCTTATGGACCAGTCTCCCTGACCACGTGAGGGGAACACAGACCTGGACTCTTTAAGACCTTTTGCTTATGGACCAGTCTCCCTGACCACGTGAGGGCAACACAGACCCTGGACTCTTTAAGACCTTTTGCTTATGGACCAGTCTCCCTGACCACCTGAGGGGAACACAGACCTGGACTCTTTAAGGCCTTTTGCTTATGGACCAGTCTCCCTGACCACGTGAGGGGAACACAGACCCTGGACTCTTTAAGACCTTTTGCTTATAGGACAGTCTCCCTGACCACGTGAGGGGAACACAGACCCTGGACTCTTTAAGACCTTTTGCTTATGGACCAGTCTCCCTGACCACCTGAGGGGAACACAGACCTGGACTCTTTAAGACCTTTTGTTTATGGACCAGTCTCCCTGACCACCTGAGGGCAACACAGACCCTGGACTCTTTAAGACCTTTTGCTTATGGACCAGTCTCCCTGACCACGTGAGGGCAACCCAGACCCTGGACTCTTTAAGACCTTTTGCTTATGGACCAGTCTCCCTGACCACGTGAGTGGAACACAGACCTGGACTCTTTAAGACCTTTTGCTTATGGACCAGTCTCCCTGACCACGTGAGGGCAACACAGACCCTGGACTCTTTAAGACCTTTTGCTTATGGACCAGTCTCCCTGACCACCTGAGGGGAACACAGACCTGGACTCTTTAAGGCCTTTTGCTTATGGACCAGTCTCCCTGACCACGTGAGGGGAACACAGACCCTGGACTCTTTAAGACCTTTTGTTTATGGACCAGTCTCCCTGAACACCTGAGGGGAACACAGACCTGGACTCTTTAAGGCCTTTTGCTTATGGACCAGTCTCCCTGACCACGTGAGGGGAACACAGACCTGGACTCTTTAAGACCTTTTGCTTATGGACCAGTCTCCCTGACCACGTGAGGGGAACACAGACCTGGACTCTTTAAGACCTTTTGCTTATGGACCAGTCTCCCTGACCACGTGAGGGGAACACAGACCTGGACTCTTTAAGACCTTTTGCTTATGGACCAGTCTCCCTGACCACCTGAGGGGAACACAGACCTGGACTCTTTAAGGCCTTTTGCTTATGGACCAGTCTCCCTGACCACGTGAGGGCAACACAGACCCTGGACTCTTTAAGACCTTTTGCTTATGGACCAGTCTCCCTGACCACCTGAGGGGAACACAGACCTGGACTCTTTAAGGCCTTTTGCTTATGGACCAGTCTCCCTGACCACGTGAGGGGAACACAGACCCTGGACTCTTTAAGACCTTTTGTTTATGGACCAGTCTCCCTGACCACCTGAGGGGAACACAGACCTGGACTCTTTAAGGCCTTTTGCTTATGGACCAGTCTCCCTGACCACGTGAGGGGAACACAGACCTGGACTCTTTAAGACCTTTTGCTTATGGACCAGTCTCCCTGACCACGTGAGGGCAACACAGACCCTGGACTCTTTAAGACCTTTTGCTTATGGACCAGTCTCCCTGACCACCTGAGGGGAACACAGACCTGGACTCTTTAAGGCCTTTTGCTTATGGACCAGTCTCCCTGACCACGTGAGGGGAACACAGACCCTGGACTCTTTAAGACCTTTTGTTTATGGACCAGTCTCCCTGACCACCTGAGGGGAACACAGACCTGGACTCTTTAAGGCCTTTTGCTTATGGACCAGTCTCCCTGACCACGTGAGGGGAACACAGACCTGGACTCTTTAAGACCTTTTGCTTATGGACCAGTCTCCCTGACCACGTGAGGGGAACACAGACCTGGACTCTTTAAGACCTTTTGCTTATGGACCAGTCTCCCTGACCACGTGAGGGGAACACAGACCTGGACTCTTTAAGACCTTTTGCTTATGGACCAGTCTCCCTGACCACGTGAGGGGAACACAGACCTGGACTCTTTAAGACCTTTTGCTTATGGACCAGTCTCCCTGACCACCTGAGGGGAACACAGACCTGGACTCTTTAAGACCTTTTGCTTATGGACCAGTCTCCCTGACCACGTGAGGGCAACACAGACCCTGGACTCTTTAAGACCTTTTGCTTATGGACCAGTCTCCCTGACCACCTGAGGGGAACACAGACCTGGACTCTTTAAGGCCTTTTGCTTATGGACCAGTCTCCCTGACCACGTGAGGGGAACACAGACCTGGACTCTTTAAGGCCTTTTGCTTATGGACCAGTCTCCCTGACCACCTGAGGGGAACACAGACCTGGACTCTTTAAGACCTTTTGCTTATGGACCAGTCTCCCTGACCACGTGAGGGGAACACAGACCTGGACTCTTTAAGACCTTTTGCTTATGGACCAGTCTCCCTGACCACCTGAGGGGAACACAGACCTGGACTCTTTAAGACCTTTTGCTTATGGACCAGTCTCCCTGACCACGTGAGGGGAACACAGACCTGGACTCTTTAAGGCCTTTTGTTTATGGACCAGTCTCCCTGACCACCTGAGGGGAACACAGACCTGGACTCTTTAAGGCCTTTTGCTTATGGACCAGTCTCCCTGACCACCTGAGGGGAACACAGACCTGGACTCTTTAAGACCTTTTGCTTATGGACCAGTCTCCCTGACCACGTGAGGGGAACACAGACCTGGACTCTTTAAGACCTTTTGCTTATGGACCAGTCTCCCTGACCACCTGAGGGGAACACAGACCTGGACTCTTTAAGACCTTTTGCTTATGGACCAGTCTCCCTGACCACGTGAGGGCAACACAGACCCTGGACTCTTTAAGACCTTTTGCTTATGGACCAGTCTCCCTGACCACCTGAGGGGAACACAGACCTGGACTCTTTAAGGCCTTTTGCTTATGGACCAGTCTCCCTGACCACGTGAGGGGAACACAGACCCTGGACTCTTTAAGACCTTTTGTTTATGGACCAGTCTCCCTGACCACCTGAGGGGAACACAGACCTGGACTCTTTAAGGCCTTTTGCTTATGGACCAGTCTCCCTGACCACCTGAGGGGAACACAGACCTGGACTCTTTAAGACCTTTTGCTTATGGACCAGTCTCCCTGACCACGTGAGGGGAACACAGACCCTGGACTCTTTAAGGCATTTTGCTTATGGACCAGTCTCCCTGACCACGTGAGGGGAACACAGAGCTGGACTCTTTAAGACCTTTTGCTTATGGACCAGTCTCCCTGACCACGTGAGGGGAACACAGACCCTGGACTCTTTAAGACCTTTTGCTTATGGACCAGTCTCCCTGACCACGTGAGGGGAACACAGAGCTGGACTCTTTAAGACCTTTTGCTTATGGACCAGTCTCCCTGACCACGTGAGGGGAACACAGACCCTGGACTCTTTAAGACTGGCCTCTAAACCTTTTGATCAGGAAGGCGTCATGACTTTGTGTTAAATCAATAATAAAAGCTATTTCTTCTCTATTATAGTTTATGTTTACTGTCTTCTGGCTCTGTGGCATTCTGAAATTCTTTTGAATGAAAAGTTCGTTACAGATAAAATGCATTATTATTATTATGAAACACCTGAGGTGACGCAGCAGGAGGACTTTTCTGATTGGATCATAATCGGAGGACCGATGAACACACAAACCAGCACCAACACTCACCGGGTCTCGGTCCGGGTGCGGCTCCTGGACTCAGTGCAGCAGGCCCTCAGGGTGCAGTACTACCGGTACTAGCAGTGGTCTCAGTACTGAATGCTGTTGGGATGTTGTGGTGGATGCTCTGCTGCAGGACCGAGCCCCGTCCGGCGGGGCGGGGGGGGCGGGGCTATACCATCATCATCATCATCATCATCATCATCATCCAACGAGTTAAAGAGACCAAACACCACCAAACATTTGTTCTAATCTAATCTGAACACAAATATAATGAAACATATAATGTGTTGTTTTATTTCTAGTGCGACCATAATGACGATACACAGAGATGACGTCATCCCTCTGAAGTCTTCAGTTGTCTTTGTTTCCTCTGACAAGGGAAACAGTGCCCCTCTAGAGCGTTACAGCCCAGTCAGGTCAAAGGCGGTACTGCACCCTTAGTGAAGCTGCTGAAGTTGGCGTTTATTAAAATAATAAGATAAAATATAGAATTAAACGCTGAGATATGACCGTCTACTGAGCAAGCTTTGAACTGGGCAACAACAGGAGTAAATATGATTCATCAAGTGTCACCAAAACCGAAAAGTATAGATGAATTGGCCGGATGAGTGTTTGTAACAATATACAGTATATATTGTATATGTATATATACACATGTTATGAGTTTATCAGAGAATAAACAAGATAAATGGGAGAAGGCTGCTGGAGCCACGAAACAGACATTATATATTGTTATATATAATAATATTTATAATATATATTATTATATAATAATAAATATTATTATATCATATAAAAACATTGTTTTATATTTATTATTATCTGATATTACTTAGTGCCAGGAAGTAAAGGACGAGTCCTCGTTAGAACCACAACAAATCACATTCTCTCAATTGCTTCCTTTAATTACGTGATAAATCTTTTCTTTTGACCTATGAATTGATGTGAAATTAATATTCTGAGAAGTTATTTTGTTATCTCTTCAGTGATTAATGTGATGATGAATGGAGGAACCAGAATGAGTTTCAGAGTCTAACATGAGAACCCTGAATCAGTCTAAAAGACAAGAGGATCACGGAACAAAGGATTGTGGGTAAACTTTATTAACTTTATTGATATTATTAATGTTACATGGATATAGTCTGGAAGAGAAATCAGATGAAACTTCAGGAGGATTATGGGCGCTGATCCCTGAAGCTCTGGACTCAGATCATCGCGAAGTTTAACCACTGCAGGAGGAAGACAGAGAAACCGGGTCAGCTGCTGGATCCTGGTGGGGACCAGGTTCTGGACCAGGTTCTGGACCAGGTTCTGGTTCTGCAGACCCTGAATGTGTTCAACAGAGCGTTCTGTTCTCACCTGAGTGAAGTCGAGCTCGATGGAGCCGCTGTCGTGAGCGTCCAGCTTCTTAAAGATCTCTGAGGAGGAAGAGGAGTCACATGTTGAAGAAAGTGGAGAACGTGCAGAACATACAGAACTTGGAGAACGTGCAGAACATGCAGAATGTGGAGAATGTATAAAACGTGCAGAACATGCTGAATGTTCTCCATGTACTCACTGAACATCATCTCCAGCCTCATCAGACATCCAGTGAAGTTGTCGAAGTCGATGGTCATGTCGGGGTCCGAGTATCGAGCCACCAGCAGCTGGTAGATGGCGTTGTTGAGAGTGAACCCTGGAGGAGCAGAACCATCATCATCATCATCACCATCATCATCATCATAATCACCATCATCACCATCATCACATCACCATCATCACCATCATCATCATCGTCACCATCATCATCATCATAATCACCATCATCATCATCATCACATCACCATCATCATCATCATCATCATCATAATCACCATCATCATCATCACCATCATCATCATCATAATCACCATCATCACCATCATCACATCACCATCATCACCATCATCATCATCGTCACCATCATCATCATCATAATCACCATCATCATCATCATCATCATCACATCACCATCATCATCATCATCATCATCATAATCACCATCATCATCATCACCATCATCATCATCATAATCACCATCATCATCATCATCATCATCACATCACCATGATCCCTAACATCATCATCATCATCATAATCACCATCATCATCACCATCATCACCATCATCACATCACCATCATCATCATCACCATCATCATCATCACCATCAACATCATCACATCACCATGATCCCTAACATCATCATCATCATCATCATCATCATAATCACCATCACCATCATCACACCACCATCATCCCTAACATCACCATCATCCCTAACATCATCATCATCCCTAACATCATCATCATCATCACCATCACCATCATCACACCACCATCACCATCATCACATCACCATCATCATCATCACCATCATCAACATCATCACATCACCATGATCCCTAACATCATCATCATCATCATAATCACCATCATCACACCACCATCATCCCTAACATCACCATCATCATCATCACCATCATCACACCACCATCATCCCTAACATCACCATCATCATCATCATCACCATCACACCACCATCATCCCTAACATCATCATCATCATCATCATCACCATCATCATCATAATCACCATCATCACACCACCATCATCCCTAACATCATCATCATCATCAGCATCATCACACAAAGAACATGTCACAGGAGAGAAACCAGAAGAAGAACCTCTTCCTCTCATTATAACAGAGGACTCCTGTACTAACTTTAGTCTGTCCTCATTATAACAGAGGACTCCTGTACTAACTTTAGTCTGTCCTCATTATAACAGAGGACTCCTGTACTAACTTTAGTCTGTCCTCATTATAACAGAGGACTCCTGTACTAACTTTAGTCTGTCCTCATTATAACAGAGGACTCCTGTACTAACTTTAGTCTGTCCTCATTATAACAGAGGACTCCTGTACTAACTTTAGTCTGTCCTCATTATAACAGAGGACTCCTGTACTAACTTTAGTCTGTCCTCATTATAACAGAGGACTCCTGTACTAACTTTAGTCTGTCCTCATTATAACAGAGGACTCCTGTACTAACTTTAGTCTGTCCTCATTATAACAGAGGACTCCTGTACTAACTTTAGTCTGTCCTCATTATAACAGAGGACTCCTGTACTAACTTTAGTCTGTCCTCATTATAACAGAGGACTCCTGTACTAACTTTAGTCTGTCCTCATTATAACAGAGGACTCCTGTACTAACTTTAGTCTGTCCTCAATATAACAGAGGACTCCTGTACTAACTTTAGTCTGTCCTCATTATAACAGAGGACTCCTGTACTAACTTTAGTCCGTCCTCTGTCCTCAATATAACATAGGACTCCTGTACTAACTTTAGTCTGTCCTCATTATAACAGAGGACTCCTGTACTAACTTTAGTCTGTCCTCATTATAACAGAGGACTCCTGTACTAACTTTAGTCCGTCCTCTGTCCTCAATATAACAGAGGACTCCTGTACTAACTTTAGTCTGTCCTCATTATAACAGAGGACTCCTGTACTAACTTTAGTCCGTCCTCTGTCCTCAATATAACAGAGGACTCCTGTACTAACTTTAGTCTGTCCTCAATATAACATAGGACTCCTGTACTAACTTTAGTCTGTCCTCAATATAACAGAGGACTCCTGTACTAACTTTAGTCTGTCCTCATTATAACAGAGGACTCCTGTACTAACTTTAGTCTGTCGTCATTATAACAGAGGACTCCTGTACTAACTTTAGTCTGTCCTCATTATAACAGAGGACTCCTGTACTAACTTTAGTCCGTCCTCTGTCCTCAATATAACATAGGACTCCTGTACTAACTTTAGTCTGTCCTCATTATAACAGAGGACTCCTGTACTAACTTTAGTCTGTCCTCATTATAACAGAGGACTCCTGTACTAACTTTAGTCTGTCCTCATTATAACAGAGGACTCCTGTACTAACTTTAGTCCGTCCTCTGTCCTCAATATAACAGAGGACTCCTGTACTAACTTTAGTCTGTCCTCATTATAACAGAGGACTCCTGTACTAACTTTAGTCTGTCCTCATTATAACAGAGGACTCCTGTACTAACTTTAGTCTGTCCTCAATATAACAGAGGACTCCTGTACTAACTTTAGTCTGTCCTCAATATAACAGAGGACTCCTGTACTAACTTTAGTCTGTCCTCATTATAACAGAGGACTCCTGTACTAACTTTAGTCTGTCGTCATTATAACAGAGGACTCCTGTACTAACTTTAGTCTGTCCTCATTATAACAGAGGACTCCTGTACTAACTTTAGTCTGTCCTCATTATAACAGAGGACTCCTGTACTAACTTTAGTCCGTCCTCTGTCCTCAATATAACAGAGGACTCCTGTACTAACTTTAGTCTGTCCTCATTATAACAGAGGACTCCTGTACTAACTTTAGTCTGTCCTCATTATAACAGAGGACTCCTGTACTAACTTTAGTCTGTCCTCATTATAACAGAGGACTCCTGTACTAACTTTAGTCTGTCCTCATTATAACAGAGGACTCCTGTACTAACTTTAGTCCATCCTCAATATAACAGAGGACTCCTGTACTAACTTTAGTCCATCCTCAATATAACAGAGGATTCCTGTACTAACTTTAGTCTGTCCTCATTATAACAGAGGACTCCTGTACTAACTTTAGTCCATCCTCAATATAACAGAGGACTCCTGTACTAACTTTAGTCTGTCCTCATTATAACAGAGGACTCCTGTACTAACTTTAGTCCATCCTCAATATAACAGAGGATTCCTGTACTAACTTTAGTCTGTCCTCATTATAACAGAGGATTCATGTACTAACTTTAGTCTGTCCTTATTATAACAGAGGACTCCTGTACTAACTTTAGTCTGTCCTCATTATAACAGAGGACTCCTGTACTAACTTTAGTCCATCCTTATTATAACAGAGGACTCCTGTACTAACTTTAGTCCGTCCTCATTATAACAGAGGACTCCTGTACTAACTTTAGTCCGTCCTCAATATAACAGAGGACTCCTGTGCTAACTTTAGTCCGTCCTCAACATAACAGAGGACTCCTGTACTAACTTTAGTCTGTCCTCATTATAACAGAGGACTCCTGTGCTAACTTTAGTCCGTCCTCATTATAACAGAGGACTCCTGTGTTAACTTTAGTCCGTCCTCAACATAACAGAGGACTCCTGTGCTAACTTTAGTCCGTCCTCAACATAACAGAGGACTCCTGTGCTAACTTTAGTCCGTCCTCAACATAACAGAGGACTCCTGTGCTAACTTTAGTCCGTCCTCATTATAACAGAGGACTCCTGTGTTAACTTTAGTCCGTCCTCAACATAACAGAGGACTCCTGTGCTAACTTTAGTCCGTCCTCATTGTAACAGAGGACTCCTGTGCTAACTTTAGTCTGTCCTCATTATAACAGAGGATTCCTGTACTAACTTTAGTCTGTCCTTATTATAACAGAAGAAGAAGACAGTGAGGCAAAGGAGGTTTGCTCCCTGGTAGAACCCTCAGACCCGCGACCTAAAGCAAACTTTACGAAAGCTTTAAAGTATATGGCGTTCCACCAATTTAGAATAATCTGGACACAAGCTTCTGTTCTTGAACCAGTTTTATATATATATATCCTTCTTTTAGGCAATATTATCATACAACACTCCATACACTCTCATTGTTATGCAGATGATACTCAATTCGATCTATCAATCAAACCAGAGGAAGTTAGATTGAGAAGTTTGTAAAGTTCCCGAAATCTCAGACTCACAGATCAATCAGATCTTCAGATCACAGATATCATGAATGTATGAAGTTCAAATATACTAAAACAAACAGCTTCTTCTAGTTGTTCTGGACCTCTGATTCCACAATGTGTCTTATCAGAGTTCATGATGATGATGGACGAGAAGGAACTGACCTGCGTCTTTGAAGGCCACTCTCATCTCTGGAGTGCTCATCGTTCCTGAGTTATCAGTGTCATTCTTCTTGTAGATGGTCTGAAGACACACACACACACACGGCTAAGTGTTGATCTCTGTCTTCAGGTGAGTTCAGGTGTTTGGCAATGAAGGTCAAAGGTCACACAGGTCTTACCAGGTATCTCTGCACCTTCTTCCACAGAGTGGCGAACTCCCCGAGTCCGAGCTTCCCGTTCCCGCTGTCCTGCTCGGCAGTTAAGATAAAGCATGCTGCCGCGTTGTGTCGAGTTTCATTTGTTTGTTTACAGTAACAGACGTAACTAATATTAATATAATAATAACAATAATGATAATAATGTCTGTTTCCATTATTGATTCACTTTGAACAGGATACGTCCATCAGGTTCACCATGACCCTGCAGGTCTCCAGACTGAAGCCGTCCGTCTTTATGTCGGTTCCTATGAAGAAGTGACAGACAGGTAGGTCAACAACATCACCTGTCCTCTTACCCACAATACAAAAGGTGAACAGGTAAACAGGTGAACAGGTAAACAGGTAAACAGGTAAACAGGTAAACAGGTGAACAGGTGAACAGGTGATCAGGTGAACAGGTGAACAGGTGAACAGGTGATCAGGTGAACAGGTAAACAGGTAAACAGGTGAACAGGTGATCAGGTGAACAGGTGAACAGGTGAACAGGTAAACAGGTAAACAGGTAAACAGGTAAACAGGTGAACAGGTGAACAGGTGATCAGGTGAACAGGTGAACAGGTAAACAGGTGAACAGGTGATCAGGTGAACAGGTAAACAGGTAAACAGGTAAACAGGTGAACAGGTGATCAGGTGAACAGGTGATCAGGTGAACAGGTGAACAGGTAAACAGGTGAACAGGTGATCAGGTGAACAGGTAAACAGGTAAACAGGTAAACAGGTGAACAGGTGATCAGGTGAACAGGTGATCAGGTGAACAGGTGAACAGGTGAACAGGTGAACAGGTGATCAGGTGAACAGGTGAGTAGCCGGACTCACGTTTGCATACAATCTTGTTCATGATGGTCTTCAGCTCCAGTGCAGAGATCTCCATGTCCTGAAACAGCAGTTTTTAGAGGACTGTGGGATCAGCCAGGACTCTGCTCTGATTGGCCCCCATCACACGGAAGTGATGTCATACTTACATCTCCGGCGAGTTTGGTGAAGAGGCCTCTGAACCCTGCGTCCACCTCTTCATCTGACACGGTTTCCTGAAGACAATCACCACAGCAACAGTAACAACGTTAACAATAAACTTTATTTAAATAGTTAAGTTCAAACAGGTTTTTATATTTTTCTACATAATGACCTCAAATGAATCGCTCAATGCGCTCTGAACATCAAATAAACGTTCATCTCCACTAAAATATTCAGTTCACTGTGACAGAAGGTTTGAATCTGACATTTAATAACTGATGAATTCTTAATTTAAACACCACTGAATTCCTTGTGTATTTATATTTCATATTCATAACAACTGCTTCATTTAAATGTTCACATCGTTTATAACTTGTTCTCAGAATTCTGTTGATGGGTCAGACGGTAAAATATCCAGAAGTACTCACGTCTTCTAGCTCAGCGTTGACGGGGTCATCGCACGGTCTGACGGACAGAGACGGAACCATTAGAACACAGTGAGAACCCAGACTCCAGGTCTTAGAAGGTTTAAGAGGCGTTTGATGACCACAGGACAGAGAAGGAACCGTTAGAACACAGTGAGAACCCAGACTCCAGGTCTCAGAAGGTTTAAGAGGCGTTTGATGACCACAGGACAGAGAAGGAACCGTGAGAACCCAGACTCCAGGTCTAAGAAGGTTTAAGAGGCTTTTGAGGACCACAGGACAGAGAAGGAACCGTTAGAACACAGTGAGAACCCAGACTCCAGGTCTCAGAAGGTTTAAGAGGCTTTTGAGGACCACAGGACAGAGAAGGAACCGTTAGAACACAGTGAGAACCCAGACTCCATGTCTAAGAAGGTTTAAGAGGCGTTTGAGGACCACAGGACAGAGAAGGAACCGTTAGAACACAGTGAGAACCCAGACTCCAGGTCTCAGAAGGTTTAAGAGGCTTTTGAGGACCACAGGACAGAGAAGGAACCGTTAGAACACAGTGAGAACCCAGACTCCAGGTCTAAGAAGGTTTAAGAGGCTTTTGAGGACCACAGGACAGAGAAGGAACCGTTAGAACACAGTGAGAACCCAGACTCCAGGTCTCAGAAGGTTTAAGAGGCTTTTGAGGACCACAGGACAGAGAAGGAACCGTTAGAACACAGTGAGAACCCAGACTCCATGTCTAAGAAGGTTTAAGAGGCGTTTGAGGACCACAGGACAGAGAAGGAACCGTTAGAACACAGTGAGAACCCAGACTCCAGGTCTCAGAAGGTTTAAGAGGCTTTTGAGGACCACAGGACAGAGAAGGAACCGTTAGAACACAGTGAGAACACAGACTCCAGGTCTCAGAAGGTCTAAGAGGCTTTTGAGGACCACAGGACAGAGAAGGAACCGTTAGAACACAGTGAGAACCCAGACTCCAGGTCTCAGAAGGTCTAAGAGGCGTTTGATGACCACAGGACAGAGAAGGAACCGTTAGAACACAGTGAGAACCCAGACTCCAGGTCTAAGAAGGTTTAAGAGGCTTTTGAGGACCACAGGACAGAGAAGGAACCGTTAGAACACAGTGAGAACCCAGACTCCAGGTCTCAGAAGGTTTAAGAGGCGTTTGATGACCACAGGACAGAGAAGGAACCGTTAGAACACAGTGAGAACCCAGACTCCAGGTCTAAGAAGGTTTAAGAGGCTTTTGAGGACCACAGGACAGAGAAGGAACCGTTAGAACACAGTGAAAACCCAGACTCCAGGTCTCAGAAGGTTTAAGAGGCTTTTGAGGACCACAGGACAGAGAAGGAACCGTTAGAACACAGTGAGAACCCAGACTCCAGGTCTAAGAAGGTTTAAGAGGCTTTTGAGGACCACAGGACAGAGAAGGAACCGTTAGAACACAGTGAAAACCCAGACTCCAGGTCTCAGAAGGTTTAAGAGGCTTTTGAGGACCACAGGACAGAGAAGGAACCGTTAGAACACAGTGAGAACCCAGACTCCATGTCTAAGAAGGTTTAAGAGGCGTTTGAGGACCACAGGACAGAGAAGGAACCGTTAGAACACAGTGAGAACCCAGACTCCAGGTCTAAGAAGGTCTAAGAGGCTTTTGATGACCACAGGACAGAGATGGAACCGTTAGAACACAGTGAGAACCCAGACTCCAGGTCTCAGAAGGTTTAAGAGGCGTTTGAGGACCACAGGACAGAGAAGGAACCGTTAGAACACAGTGAGAACCCACAGGACAGAGAAGGAACCGTTAGAACACAGTGAGAACCCAGACTTCAGGTCTCAGAAGGTTTAAGAGGCGTTTGAGGACCACAGGACAGAGAAGGAACCGTTAGAACACAGTGAGAACCCAGACTCCAGGTCTAAGAAGGTTTAAGAGGCTTTTGAGGACCACAGGACAGAGAAGGAACCGTTAGAACACAGTGAGAACCCAGACTCCAGGTCTCAGAAGGTTTAAGAGGCGTTTGATGACCACAGGACAGAGAAGGAACCGTTAGAACACAGTGAGAACCCAGACTCCAGGTCTAAGAAGGTTTAAGAGGCTTTTGAGGACCACAGGACAGAGAAGGAACCGTTAGAACACAGTGAAAACCCAGACTCCAGGTCTCAGAAGGTTTAAGAGGCTTTTGAGGACCACAGGACAGAGAAGGAACCGTTAGAACACAGTGAGAACCCAGACTCCAGGTCTAAGAAGGTTTAAGAGGCTTTTGAGGACCACAGGACAGAGAAGGAACCGTTAGAACACAGTGAAAACCCAGACTCCAGGTCTCAGAAGGTTTAAGAGGCTTTTGAGGACCACAGGACAGAGAAGGAACCGTTAGAACACAGTGAGAACCCAGACTCCATGTCTAAGAAGGTTTAAGAGGCGTTTGAGGACCACAGGACAGAGAAGGAACCGTTAGAACACAGTGAGAACCCAGACTCCAGGTCTAAGAAGGTCTAAGAGGCTTTTGATGACCACAGGACAGAGATGGAACCGTTAGAACACAGTGAGAACCCAGACTCCAGGTCTCAGAAGGTTTAAGAGGCGTTTGAGGACCACAGGACAGAGAAGGAACCGTTAGAACACAGTGAGAACCCACAGGACAGAGAAGGAACCGTTAGAACACAGTGAGAACCCAGACTCCAGGTCTCAGAAGGTTTAAGAGGCGTTTGAGGACCACAGGACAGAGAAGGAACCGTTAGAACACAGTGAGAACCCACAGGACAGAGAAGGAACCGTTAGAACACAGTGAGAACCCAGACTTCAGGTCTCAGAAGGTTTAAGAGGCGTTTGAGGACCACAGGACAGAGAAGGAACCGTTAGAACACAGTGAGAACCCAGACTCCAGGTCTCAGAAGGTTTAAGAAGCGTTTGAGGACCACAGGACAGACTGTGGACCTGAGACTGAGCAAGACGGGGTCTTACACGGTCTCGGTCTGCTTCTCGGAGAACACCCGGATGCAGAAGTCCCCGTTGAGGTGCGGTTCGAAGGTGGAAGGGACCACCAGGTATTCTCCAGGCGGCAGCTTGAAGCGCGTGCTGACCTCACGCAAGTTGATGAAGGTTTCTGACTTCGCCGTCTGAGCGTGAGTAAGGAAGAAGTTCTTGTCCAGGTGCACCTCCCTCTGCCCGTAGAACTGAGGGGACAACGGCCAATCAGACAACGGTGGTTGGGCCAATACAAATGGTCTTCACGTCCCTTCAGGTGGTTTCTATTGATTTCTTTAAGAACGTTGAGTCATCAGGTGTTTTATATGAATCCATTAAAAAAAACTCTCTGATGGTGCTTTTAAGGACCCTCTGACGTCTGAGCTTTAACGTGTCAGCTGAGAAAAAGGGACTTCCTTGAAGGAACAGTTCCACATTTAGATAAATCTTCTGAGAGTCAGAAGTTCAAATTGATGTCTGTACAGCAGCTGGTTAGCTTAGCTTAGCATAAAGATGCCATAAAAGACATTTCCTGACTTTCAACTTTTTTTTTGGAGCACATTTGAAGAGAAGATATTGACTATCGATCGATCTGAAGACCGCTGAAAGCTAAATGATAAAATATGCACCCGCATTATCATGACATCATTACATCATCACCACGGTAACACAGCAAAGCTTCTTCACCCCATTATTAAAGAGATGGATTTAAAAGTGGGAGGAGTTTGACCTTTGTCCTGCAGGTGTAATTGTCGGCAGCCAGAACTCACCTGTTTTGGAACCTGAAGAAAAACACAAGACAAGACCATTGTTACTGGAGGATGAACCTTAAGTTAAGTCTTCATCTGATCCGGTTCTCACCTCGTAGATGGCGAAGCCGACAGTGTGCATGTCCTCTCCTTGTTTACGGAGCTTCCGGCGGTTCTTCTGGATCAGACCAACCACGAAGCTGCAGCCCACCTCGCCATCGCCCGGGTCGTCGTCCTCCTCCTCCAGCCGGATCACGAACTGAGGGTTCATCCAGAACGTGTCTGCAGAGGGTCAGGGTTAGGTCTGATCAGAGGGGTCCCCCAGACCAGGTCTTGGGTACTGGAACTGTAAGTACTTACAGGGGTTGTTCCTGCAGCCTCCGGCGGTGGACCCTCTCCTCCAGGTGCCGTCGAACTTGCTGACGCTCCAGTGTTTGACGGAGTCGTCGTCGATGGTGTCGGGGGTCAGAGTGCACACCTCCACCCGGTTGTAGTTACGCGAAAACTCGCTGAAGGACATCCTGTAGAGATAGTAAAGAGAGGAGCTCTCACTCTGCAGCTGGAAACACCAGCATCACCACGTCACTGCGGCTACTACCCACCAGAACTCTCCGTCCTCTGCGTTGGCGTGGGGACAGTCTCCCTGCACGTATTTCCACTCAGACGATCTGTACGAGCATAAAAATACAAATGATAACAAGAAGACAGGGACCCACTAAACCAGCAGATGGTCTGCTGGTCCACGGTGAGACCGGTTATCCCCCCTCTCTTCTGGTCTCAGTTTGTCTTAATCTAATCTGGATTATGATATATTGAGTGTTCTGATAAATGAAAAGGTTCAATGAGAAAGGCCTTCGTGAGGTGATCGGTTTCATTGGTTCTGACAAATACTCATATAACCTAAGGTTATTATAGAGTCCGTATCCTCCTGATCTTCTTTAGAGAAAGAAAGAATGCATATAGAAGGTTAAACGTACTGTGTTTGTGTTTGAGTGTGTGCTTGGTTCGTTTACCCGTCGCTCCAGGCTCCAGTCCACTCCACCTGACCCCAGGGGTTCCTGATCCTCACCAGCTTCTCCATCCGGCCGCGGTAGTTCACCTGGACACAAACACAACGTTTCATTCTGCTCTCGTTTCATCTGTTCTTCTTCTCCTGTCATCTGAAGGAAGTGACATCACCTCCACGGCGCCGGTCAGCGAGTAGGCGTGGCCTTTCACCAACTTCTGACGGGTGACGGCCTCCGAGTCTGCGGCGCTGGTGATCTGCAACAAAAGGTGGCGGTTTAGTCATCGTCATCACCAGTCCAAGCTCCAAAAACAAAAGAGATCGGGTCTATGTGGTATCGGGTCTATGTGGTCTCGGGTCTATGTTGTCTCGAATCTACGTAGTCTCGGGTCTATAAGGTCTCGGGTCTATGTTGTCTTGGGTCTACGTGGTCTCGGGTCTACGTGGTCTCGGATCTACGTGGTCTCGGGTCTACGTGGTCTCGGGTCTTTGTGGTGTCGGGTCTACGTGGTCTCGGGTCTACGTGGTCCCGGGTCTACATGGTCTCGGGTCTATGTGGTGTCGGGTTTATGTGGATGACTCACGTCGATGGAGCAGCCCAGCAGCGCTCCGGCCTCCAGGGCCTTCTTGATGATATGGAACAGGTTTGGGGGGGGGGCGTTGGAGGTCAAAGTTCTCTGCGATGCCTCCGGTGAAGTCCTCAAAGCCCTCGGTGGTGGAGCCTCCAGACAAGGCTTCATAGCAGCCGTTGACTCTGTGAGGAACACAGCAGGCCTTAATGAGGAACCACACATGCAGACGATACACTTCTGTTCTGTTCAGAGGCCTCGTGCTTTAGAGTTCATACGCATCCTGCTTTATTCCTCAAAGCATTCTGGGAATAGAAGTAAAATAAAGTAAAATAGAATCCACGCTTTAATGTGTCATGCAGCGACCTGAGACCCCAGACCTGGAGCTAGTCCCGGGGTCTATTTGACAAACAAGGGGACGAAGTCCACCTGGTTCAGAAACACGGTCACATGACCAGACGGGCTGGAATCACGGCAGCAGGTGAGAACAAACGTGTATTATGAGGAGAAAAGGCAGAGGATCTGTAGTGTTCTGATATCACAGTGTTATTGATAGAAGTGAAGCCAGCACTTCACCATGAGACTCAAAGAGGTACGGACAGAACGTAGATGCCCTCCCTCGGCCGCTTCCACCAGCAGTGATTTGTGAACAGAAGGTTATCGGGTTGAGTCCCTGTCGGTCTTACTTGGCGTAGGCCTTCTCCAGCAGGGCGCTCCAGAACTCCCTCCCCTCCGCCGAGTGGACGAACAGCAGCTCTCCGTCTTTGACTGGCAGGCGGTCGTCGATCACCACGTCCACCCACTCACCGTACTGCCAGAACTGAGACGGGAGCAAACACTGATGAATGTCTGCCTTAGTGGTCTGAATTCTTCTTCCGGTCTAGACTGTCTACACTGAGACGGTCTACACACAGACAGTCTACACTCAGACGGTCTACACTCAAACGTCTACACTTACGGTCTACACTCAGACAGTCTACACTGAGACGGTCTACACTCAGACTGTGTACACACAGACTGTCTACACTCAGACTGTGTACACACAGACAGTCTACACTCAGACGGTCTACACTCAAACGTCTACACTTACGGTCTACACTCAGACAGTCTACACTGAGACGGTCTACACTCAGACTGTGTACACACAGACTGTCTACACTCAGACTGTGTACACACAGACAGTCTACACTCAGACGGTCTACACTCAAACGTCTACACTTACGGTCTACACTCAAACAGTCTACACTTACTGTCTACACTCAGACAGTCTACACTGAGATGTCTGACTTAGTGGTCTGAATTCTTCTTCCGGTCTCCATCTTTTAAAATGATTCACTTACTTCTTTATTCTGTCTGGTTTTGAGAAATATATAAACAAACTTTGAATAAGAAACGCCTCCAAACCTCCAACTATGACCTCTAAGAAATGTCTGTTTGGTTTCCTGTCAAGCAAAACTACTCTCGGCCCTCATGTTCAGGAACTTTAGTTCATGCTTCATCACAGATGTGCAAGGTCTCCTCTGTAGAGAGAGACTCTACCAAAGGTTCCACTGAGAAACATCAAACCACAATAGAACTGAAAGTTAGAGCTGAACGTTTCCACCTGTGTAAATCACAACTCGTCAACAGGAAGTCTTATTCGTTGGCACCCGCATGGAGGATGTGAGCTAATGGTGGAAGCTTCAGTTCTGAAGAACCGGGTCACCAAGTGGTTGAGAGACATCATTGTTGTCTCTAGAGTGTGAATCAGTTCATCATTAGTTGTGGAGTTCTACAGGGTTCAATGTTGGGTCCCATGTTATTTTACTTCCACCTACGAATGGCTGCAAACATATTTACTAAAGTTTAAGTTCTGCTCTCAATCCGAATCGAAGGTTTATCCGCAGGTAACCAGCAGTGTTAGCTACTCATTGACTAAAACTTCCCGTCCATCATGAAGGGAAGTTACCTTCAATAAAGTCGATACTGACTGCTTGTTTACATACTTAACAGTACTAATGTCCTGTTGTGTTACCTGGAAGTGGAAGATGCCGGCGTAGTCGTCACCAAAGCTCTGGTCGGTGGGCACGACTCTGGCCATCACATACTCATTCAGCGTCAGCGAGGCGATGGCTGCCAACAGCCAGCAGTCACCTGGATGGACAAGAAAACACCTGAAACAGACTCCTGATGATGTATCTGTTCTCAAGATGGAGATGTGGTGGAGATAAGGTCTACACTCAGATGGTCTACACTCAGACAGTCTACACTGAGACGACCTACACAGACGGTCTACACTGAGAGGGTCTACACTCAGACGGTCTACACTCAGACTATGTACACTCAGACTGTCTACACTGAGACGGTCTACACACAGACAGTCTACAATCAGACGGTCTACACTTACGGTCTACACTCAGACAGTCTACACTGAGGGTGTCTACACTCAGACGGTCTACACTCAGACAGTCTACACTCAGACGGTCTACACTGAGACGGTCTACACTCAGACTGTGTACACACAGACAGTCTACACTCAGACTGTCTACACTCAAACAGTCTACACTCAGACAGTCTACACTGAGGGTGTCTACACTCAGACTGTGTACACTCAGACTGTCTACACTGAGACGGTCTACACTCAGACAGTCTACACTGAGACGGTCTACACTCAGACTGTGTACACACAGACAGTCTACACTCAGACTGTCTACACTCAAACAGTCTACACTCAGACAGTCTACACTGAGGGTGTCTACACTCAGACTGTGTACACTGAGACTGTCTACACTGAGACAGGCTACACACAGACAGTATACACTCAGACGGTCTACACTCAAACGTCTACACTTACGGTCTACACTCAGACAGTCTACACTCACAGTATCCACTGAGACGGTCTACACAGACTGTCTACACTGAAACGGTCTAGACTTAGACAGTCTACACTGAGGGTGTCTACACTCAGACTGTGTACACTCAGACAGTCTACACTGAGACGGTCTACACTCAAACAGTCTACACTTACTGTCTACACTCAGACAGTCTACACTGAGGGTGTCTACACTCAGACTGTGTACACAGACAGTCTACACTCAAACAGTCTATACTTACAGTCTACACTCAGACAGTCTACACTGAGGGTGTCTACACTCAGACTGTCTACACTGAGACAGTCTACACTCAGACTGTCTACACTCAGACTGTGTACACTCAGACTGTCTACACTCAAACAGTCTACACTCAGACAGTCTACACTGAGGGTGTCTACACTCAGACGGTCTACACTTACGGTCTACACTCAGACAGTATACACTGAGGGTGTCTACACTCAGACTGTGTACACTCAGACTGTCTACACTGAGACAGTCTACACAGACAGTATACACTCAGACAGTCTACACTCAAACGTCTACACTTACGGTCTACACTCAGACAGTCTACACTGAGGGTGTCTACACTCAGACGGTCTACACTCAGGCAGTCTACTCTCAGACGGTCTACACTGAGACGGTCTACACTCAGACTGTGTACACACAGACAGTCTACACTCAGACTGTCTACACTCAAACAGTCTACACTCACAGTCTACACTGAGACGGTCTACACAGACTGTCTACACTGAAACGGTCTAGACTTAGACAGTCTACACTGAGGGTGTCTACACTAAGCCCGTGTACACAGACGGTCTACACTTAAACTGTCTACACTCAGACAGTCTACACTGAGGGTGTCTACACTCAGACTGTGTACACTCAGACTGTGTACACAGACAGTCTACACGCAAACGGTCTATACTTACAGTCTACACTCAGACAGTCTACACTCAGACAGTCTACACTGAGACAGTCTACACTCAGACAGTCTACACTGAGGGTGTCTACACTCAGACTATGTACACTCAGACTGTCTACACTGAGACAGTCTACACACAGACAGTATACACTCAGACAGTCTACACTCAAACAGTCTACACTCAGACAGTCTACACTGAGGGTGTCTACACTCAGACTATGTACACTCAGACTGTCTACACTGAGACGGTCTACATACAGACAGTCTACACTCAGACGGTCTACACTTACGGTCTACACTCAGACAGTCTACACTGAGGGTGTCTACACTCAGACTGTGTACACTCAGACTGTCTACACTGAGACAGTCTACACACAGACAGTATACACTCAGACAGTCTACACTCAAACAGTCTACACTCAGACAGTCTACACTGAGGGTATCTACACTCAGACTATGTACACTCAGACTGTCTACACTGAGACGGTCTACACACAGACAGTCTACACTCAGACGGTCTACACTGAGGGTGTCTACACTCAGACTGTGTACACTCAGACTGTCTACACTGAGACAGTCTACACACAGACAGTATACACTCAAACAGTCTACACTCAAACGTCTACACTTACGGTCTACACTCAGACAGTCTACACTCACAGTCTACACTGAGATGGTCTACACAGACTGTCTACACTGAAACGGTCTAGACTTAGACAGTCTACACTGAGGGTGTCTACACTCAGACTGTGTACACTCAGACCGTGTACACAGACAGTCTACACTCAAACGGTCTACACTAAGACAGTCTACACTGAGGGTGTCTACACTCAGACTGTGTACACTCAGACCGTGTACACAGACAGTCTACACTCAAACGGTCTACACTAAGACAGTCTACACTGAGGGTGTCTACACTCAGACTGTCTACACTCAGACAGTCTACACTCAGACAGTCTACACTCAGACTGTGTACACTCAGACTGTGTACACAGACAGTCTACACTCAAACGGTCTATACTTACAGTCTACACTCAGACAGTCTACACGGAGGGTGTCTACACTCAGACTGTCTACACTGAGACAGTCTACACTGAGACGGTCTACACTCAGACTGTGTACACTCAGACTGTGTACACAGACAGTCTACACTCAAACGGTCTATACTTACAGTCTACACTCAGACAGTCTACACTGAGGGTGTCTACACTCAGACTGTCTACACTGAGACAGTCTACACTGAGACGGTCTACACTCAGACTGTGTACACACAGACTGTCTACACTGAGACGGTCTACACTCAAACAGTCTACACTTACTGTCTACACTGAGACAGTCTACACTGAGACGGTCTACACTCAGACTGTCTACACTGAGACTGTCTACACTGAGACGGTCTACACTCAAACAGTCTACACTTACTGTCTACACTCAGACAGTCTACACTCAGACTGTCTACACTGAGACTGTCTACACTGAGACGGTCTACACTCAGACTGTGTACACTCAGACTGTCTACACTGAGACGGTCTACACTCAAACAGTCTACACTTACTGTCTACACTCAGACAGTCTACACTGAGATGTCTGACTTAGTGGTCTGAATTCTTCTTCCGGTCTCCATCTTTTAAAATGATTCACTTACTTCTTTATTCTGTCTGGTTTTGAGAAATATATAAACAAACTTTGAATAAGAAACGCCTCCAAACCTCCAACTATGACCTCTAAGAAATGTCTGTTTGGTTTCCTGTCAAGCAAAACTACTCTCGGCCCTCATGTTCAGGAACTTTAGTTCATGCTTCATCACAGATGTGCAAGGTCTCCTCTGTAGAGAGAGACTCTACCAAAGGTTCCACTGAGAAACATCAAACCACAATAGAACTGAAAGTTAGAGCTGAACGTTTCCACCTGTGTAAATCACAACTCGTCAACAGGAAGTCTTATTCGTTGGCACCCGCATGGAGGATGTGAGCTAATGGTGGAAGCTCAGTGTATTCAGATTTATTTTATTATATTATATGTTATTATTCATGAAGCCGCCTGCAGACTGTTCTCTACTCTCACCACAAATATTCACTGCAAGTTTAAATGTATCTCTGGCCTGTTGTAGCTGAGAGGTCTCACTCTGAACTAAATTCCTGGACTGACCAACTTTTCTACATGCAGAGACAAATCTTTACTGTCAAGTTTCTCAACAACAGAGTCTGTGGTTTAGTGCTGGTGAGTCACCCACCACACCATCCAGAGGGTGTGTGTGTGTGTGTGTGTGTGTGTGTGTGTGTGTGTGTGAGCTCAGGGTGTGTCCTCATTGGTTAACAGCACATATCTTCACCCCCTCTCTCTCTGATGTTTGTCTTTGGCTCTCTAACAATAGCTGGCAGGCCTCTTCCTGCTCAGCCAGCGCAGATCCTCAGCCGGTTCTCATTAAGGTTCTGCTGTAAACACGGTCGGTTCTGTCGGTTCTCATGTTCTATAAAATACTTTTTTTACACAACTATAGTATATCAGCGTTGATAATGACTCCAGATCCAGAATCTGTAAATGTGGTTCAGAACCAGAGTCACAGAACCACAACAGCTGACTAACAGTTCTGAGGGGGAACCGCTGTGTTTGGAGAGAACAAAGCTTACAGTTTCAGTTCAGTCATGGGGGGCTGTCTGACAGCACTGTAGAGAGGAAACAGGGACTGTGGTGTGTTCAGGGACAGTCTGATGGTCTGGAGGCTGTTGTGTGTTGAGGGACAGTCTGACAGCATGTGTTCAGTGGTGTGTTCAGGGACAGTCTGACAGCATGTGTTCAGTGGTGTGTTCAGGCACAGTCTGACAGCATGTGTTCAGTGGTGTGTTCAGGCACAGTCTGACAGCATGTGTTCAGTGGTGTGTTCAGGGACAGTCTGACAGCATGTGTTCAGTGGTGTGTTCAGGCACAGTCTGACAGCATGTGTTCAGTGGTGTGTTCAGGGACAGTCTGACAGCATGTGTTCAGTGGTGTGTTCAGGGACAGTCTGACAGCATGTGTTCAGTGGTGTGTTCAGGCACAGTCTGACAGCATGTGTTCAGTGGTGTGTTCAGGGACAGTCTGACAGCATGTGTTCAGTGGTGTGTTCAGGCACAGTCTGACAGCATGTGTTCAGTGGTGTGTTCAGGGACAGTGAGGAAAACTCACCTAGCGCTCCCTGGCAGATATCGGTTCTGGTGGCTCCGCCCACAATGAACTCAGGATTAGAGGCGATTTCCTAAAGACAAGAACGGATCAGAAGCACGAAAGATATTATCACACATACTGTTAATAATAAGTACTTTAAATAATACTCATACACTGTCTGTAATACTGAGATACTTTCAGTGATACTCAAATACTGTAAGTATTACTGAGATAATGTTGAAATACTTTGATACAGTCAATAATATTCACATACTGTTAGAAACTCTCAAATATTGACAGCAATACTCACATATCTAATACTCAGATACTTTAAATAATACTCATATACTACTTAATAATACGTACATGCTGTCAGTATTACTCACTCAATAAGATACTGTTAACAATACAATGTGCAAGTACCTTAACTTCAGCTCAGTACTCTAGTAAATGTACTAGTACACAGTATCTTTAACTTGTACATCACTACAGAATATCACTGTCTATTAAAAAGTATGTTTTAATCTGTCTGTAAAGAGCATCAGGTATCACTCCCTCCTCCCCCTCCTCTTCCTCCTCTCCCTCCTCCCCTCCTCCCCCTCCTCTTCCTCCTCTCCCTCCTCTTCCTCCTCTCCCTCCTCCCCTCCTCCCCCTCCTCTTCCTCCTCTCCCTCCTCTTCCTCCTCTCCCTCCTCTTCCTCATCTTCCTTCTCTCCCTCCTCTCCCTCATCTTCCTCCTCTTCCTCCTCTTCCTCCTTTACCTCCTCTCCCTCCTCTCCCTCCTCTTCCTCCTCTTCCTCCTCTCCCTCCTCTTCCTCCTCTTCCTCCTCCCCCTCCTCTTCCTCCTCCCCCTCCTCTCCCTCCTCTTCCTCCTCTCCCTCATCTTCCTCCTCTTTCTCCTCTTCCTCCTTTACCTCCTCTCCCTCCTCTTCCTCCTCTCCCTCCTCTTCCTCCTCCCCCTCCTCTCCCTCCTCTTCCTCCTCTCCCTCCTCTTCCTCATCTTCCTCCTCTCCCTCCTCTTCCTCCTCTTCCTCCTCCCCCTCCTCTCCCTCCTCTTCCTCCTCTCCCTCATCTTCCTCCTCTCCCTCCTCTTCCTCCTCTTCTGTTCTCAACTTCCAGCCTCTGAAAACATTCAGTGTGATGCATCTACACTCGGACCAGAACAGTACTCTGTGTAGTACACAAAATACTCTGTGTAGTACACAGAGTATTTTGTGTACTACCAAGTGCCTCTAATTGTATTTTACATTATGACTAAACTGCACCGTGTGTTTCATAATTAATGTCCTGGGAAGTTTCCCTTCTCCTCCCTGTGAACCAGCACTGTTTACGACAGCGTAGTGACTCATTGCTGTGGTATTCAGGATCTCTGATGACTCACTGTACTCCTCAGATATTTCATGTGACTTTCATACTCTGCAGAGAATTCACGAAGGAAAGCAAATGCAGAAAGTTTTCATCAGAATATAATTTTATATTAATAATAGCTGTAGCTCATGGGGAGAGTGGTCGTCATGGTAACCACAAGGTAGCCGGTTCAATCCCCGCTCTCCCCAGAGTTCATATTGAAGTGTCCTTTAGCAAGGCACTGAACCCCCAGTTGCTCCTTAATAACTAAGGATGGTCAATGCAGAGAAGAATTTCATATATGTATGTTTATGTAATATGACAATAAAAATAAAATACAACAAATACGGTGTTCATACTACTACTACTGGTACCACTACTACTACTACAACTATGACTACTACAACAACTACTACTACTACTGGTACCACTACTACTACTCCTACTACAAGTACCACTACTACTACTACTACCACAAGTACCACTACTACTACTACTACTACAAGTACCACTACTACTACTACAACTATGACTACTACAACAACTACTACTACTACTGGTATTTCTACGATGACTACTACTACTGGTACCACCACTACTACTACTACTACTACTACTACTACTACTACTACTACTGGTACCACCACTACTACTACTACTACTACTACTACTACTACTACTACTACTGGTACCACCACTACTACTACTACTACTGGTATTTCTACGACGACTACTACTACTGGTACCACTACTACTACTACTACCACTACTACTACTACTACTAATGGTACCACTACTACTACCACTACTACTACTACTACCACTACTACTGCTGCTACTACTACTACTACTACTACTGGTACCACTACTACTACTACTGCTACTACTACTACTGGTACCACTACTACTACTACTACTACTACTACTACTACTGGTACCACTACTACAACTACTATGACAACAACTACTACAACTATGACTACTACAACAACTACTACTACTACTGGTACCATCACTACTACTACTACTACTACTACTACTACTACTACTACTGGTACCACCACTACTACTACTACTGGTATTTCTACGACGACTACTACTACTGGTACCACTACTACAACAACTACTACTACTACTGGTACCACTACTACTACTACTACTACTACTACTACTACTGGTACCACCACTACTACTACCACTACTACTACTACCACTACTACTACCACTACTACCACTACTACTACTACTACTACTACTACTACTGGTACCACCACTACTACTACTACTACTACTACTACTACTACTGGTACCACTACTACTACCACTACTACTACTACCACTACTACTACCACTACCACTACTACTACTACTACTACTGGTACCACTACTACTACCACTACTACTACTACTACTACTACTACTACTACTACTACTGCTGCTACTACTACTACTGCTACTACTACTACTACTACTGGTACCACTACTACTACCACTACTACTACTACCACTACTACTACCACTACCACTACTACTACTACTACTACTGGTACCACTACTACTACTACTACTACTACTACTGGTACCACTACTACAATAACTACTACTACTACTACTGGTACCACCACTACCACTACTACTACTACTACTACTACTACTGCTACTACTACTACTGGTACCACTACTACTACTACTACTACTACTACTACTACTACTGGTACCACTACTACTACCACTACTACTACTACCACTACTACTACCACTACTACCACTACTACTACTACTACTACTACTACTACTGGTACCACCACTACTACTACTACTACTACTACTACTACTACTACTACTGGTACCACTACTACTACCACTACTACTACTACCACTACTACTACCACTACCACTACTACTACTACTACTACTGGTACCACTACTACTACCACTACTACTACTACTACTACTACTACTACTACTACTGCTGCTACTACTACTACTGCTACTACTACTACTACTACTGGTACCACTACTACTACCACTACTACTACTACCACTACTACTACCACTACCACTACTACTACTACTACTACTGGTACCACTACTACTACTACTACTACTACTACTGGTACCACTACTACAATAACTACTACTACTACTACTGGTACCACCACTACCACTACTACTACTACTACTACTACTACTGCTACTACTACTACTGGTACCACTACTACTACTACTACTACTACTACTACTACTGGTACCACTACTACAACTACTATGACAACAACTACTACAACTATGACTACTACAACAACTACTACTTCTACTGGTACCACTACTACAACAACCACTACTACTACTACTCCTACTACAAGTACCACTACTACTACTACAACTATGACTACTACAACAACTACTACTACTACTGGTACCACTACTACTACTCCTACTACAAGTACCACTACTACTACTACAACTATGACTACTACAACAACTACTACTACTACTGGTACCACCACTACTACTACTACCACTACTACTACTACTACTACTACTGGTACCACTACTACTACTACTACTACTACTACTACTGGTACCACTACTACAACTACTATGACAACAACTACTACAACTATGACTACTACAACAACTACTACTTCTACTGGTACCACTACTACAACAACCACTACTACTACTACTCCTACTACAAGTACCACTACTACTACTACAACTATGACTACTACAACAACTACTACTACTACTGGTACCACTACTACTACTCCTACTACAAGTACCACTACTACTACTACAACTATGACTACTACAACAACTACTACTACTACTGGTACCACCACTACTACTACTACTACTGGTATTTCTACGACGACTACTACTACTGGTACCACTATTACTACTACTACTGGTACCACTACTACTACTACAACTATGACTACTACAACAACTACTACTACTACTGGTACCACCACTACTACTACAACTATGACTACTACAACAACTACTACTACTACTGGTATTTCTACGATGACTACTACTACTGGTACCACTACTACTACTACTACTACTACTGGTACCACTACTACTACTACCACTACTACTACTACTACTACTGGTACCACTACTACTACCACTACTACTACTACTACTACTACTACTACTACTACTACTACTACTACTACTACTGCTGCTACTACTACTACTGCTACTACTGGTACCACTACTACTACTACTACTACTGGTACCACCACTACTACTACTACCACTACTACTACTACTGGTACCACTACTACTACCACTACTACTACTCCTACTACAAGTACCACTACTACTACTACAACTATGACTACTACAACACCTACTACTACTACTGGTATTTCTACGACGACTACTACTACTGGTACCACTACTACTACTACTACCACTGGTACCACCACTACTACTACTACTACTACTACTACTACTACTACTGGTACCACTACTACTACTCCTACTACAAGTACCACTACTACTACTACAACTATGACTACTACAACAACTACTACTACTACTGGTACCACCACTACTACTACTACTGGTACCACTACTACTACTACTACTACTAATACTACTACTACTACTACTACTACTGCTGCTACTACTACTACTGCTACTACTGCTGCTACCACCACTACTACTACTACCACTACTACTACTACTACTACTGGTACCACTACTACTACCACTACTACTAATACTACTACTACTACTACTACTGCTGCTACTACTACTACTGCTACTACTGGTACCACTACTACTACTACTACTACTACTACTGGTACCACCACTACAACTACTATAACAACAACTACTACAACTATGACTACTACAACAACTACTACTACTACTGGTACCACTACTACTACTACTCACAAAGCTGGCAACCACCTTGACTATATGTTCACCAGAAACTGCTCTACAGCTAACCTCACTGTAACTCCACTTCCTGTCTCTGACCACTTCTTCATCTCTTACTCTCTCCCACTCTTTGGAACTGACAACCCTCCCACAACGGACTCTGCACCTGTCCGTCGCAACATCCGCACCCTCTCACCCTCTCTCTCTCTCTCTCTCTCTCACCCTCCTCTCTGGCCTCCTCTGTTCTGTCAGCCCTTCCTTCAACCGATTCCTTCTCACTCATGCAGCCTAACTTTGCCACTGACACTCTCCTCTCTACGCTGTCGTCCTCTCTTGATTCTCTCTGTCCTCTTACGACTCTAAAGGTCCTCAAGTCCTCTCCGGCTCCGTGGCTGTCCGAACCGGTGCGCGCCAAGAGAGCCACTATGTGAGCATCGGAAAGGAAATGGCGAAAATCCAAACACGCCAGTGACCTGCTTGCCTATCAATCTCTTCTCTCCTCCTTCTCTGCGTCCATCTCTGCAGCCAAAAGTTTGTTCTATCAATCCAGAATCGAATCCTCTTTATCTAACCCTAAAAAGCTCTTCTCAATTTTTTCCAACCTCCTTGACCCCCCTGTCCCCCCCCTCCCTCCCCCCTTCTACCAAGACACTTTGTTGACTACTTTACAAAAAAGATAGACGACATACGCTCTTCATTTACTAATCCATCTTCCATAACTACACCTCCAGTAACTTCACCTTCTTCCCCCTCGTTTTCCTCTTTTATCCCCCTGTCTCCTAATCAAGTTCTTACCTTGGTAACCTCTGACCCCCCAACCACCTGCCCCCTTGACCCCATCCCGTCTCACATTCTCCAGTCCATTGCTCCTGACCTTCTTCCCTTTCTCACCCATCTTATTAACACCTCCCTCTCAACCGGCTGTTTCCCTAACTCTCTGAAGGAGGCGGAGTCAACCCTCTCCTGAAGAAACCCACTCTCGACCCATCTGAAGTCAACAACTACAGACCTGAAGTCAATAACTACAGACCTGAAGTAAACAACTACAGACCTGAAGTCAACAACTACAGACCTGAAGTCAACAACTACAGACCTGAAGTCAACAACTACAGACCTGAAGTCAACAACTACAGACCTGAAGTCAACAACTACAGACCTGTCTCTCTCCTCCCCTTCCTTTCCAAAACTCTAGAGCGAGCTATCTTTAACCAAGTCTCCTCCTTTCTCCACAGTAACAACCTTCTAGACCCCCACCAGTCTGGATTCAAGACAGGCCACTCAACAGAGACTGCCCTCCTTGCTGTCTCTGAGCAGCTTCACACTGCTAGAGCAGCCTCTCTCTCCTCTGTCCTTATCCTTCTAGACCTTTCTGCTGCCTTTGACACAGTGAACCACCAGATCCTCATGTCCTCCCTCCAGGACCTGGTATCTCAGGCATCGCACTCTCACTCTTCTCATCCTACCTCACCGACCGCTCTTACCGGGTAACCTGGAGAGGATCTGTGTCTGAGCCTTGTCCTCTGACTACTGGGGTCCCTCAGGGCTCAGTCCTTGGTCCTCTTCTCTTCTCTCTGTACACCAACTCTATCTCTCTGTCATTCGCTCGCATGGCTTCACCTACCACAGCTATGCTGACGACACCCAACTGATCCTCTCGTTTCCCCAATCTGAAACACAGGTAGCAGCACGAATTTCTGCCTGTCTGACCGACATCTCTCAGTGGATGTCTGACCGACATCTCTCAGTGGATGTCTGACTGACATCTCTCAGTGGATGTCTGATTGACATCTCTCAGTGGATGTCTGACTGACATCTCTCAGTGGATGTCTGATTGACATCTCTCAGTGGATGTCTGACTGACATCTCTCAGTGGATGTCTGACCGACATCTCTCAGTGGATGTCTGACCGACATCTCTCAGTGGATCTCTGACTGACATCTCTCAGTGGATGTCCGCTCACCACCTGAAAATTAACCCGGACAAGACTGAACTTCTCCTCCTTCCAGGAAAAGGTTCTCCCACCCACAACCTAACTATCACCTTCAACAACTCAGTGCTGGTTCCGACTCCGACTGCCAGGAACCTTGTGTGATACTTGACAGTCGACTCTCCCTGACTGCCAACATCACCGCAATAACACGCTCCTGTAGGTACATGCTGTACAACATCAGGAGAATACGACCTCTTCTCACTCAGAAGGCGGCACAGGTTCTGGTCCAGGTTCTGGTCCAGGTTCTGGTCCAGGTTCTGGTCCAGGCTCTGGTCATCTCACGGCTGGACTATTGCAACTCCTCCTTCAGGTCTACCTGCTAATGCCATTCGACCTCTACAGCTCATCCAGAATGCAGCTGCTCGACTGGTCTTCAACCTCCGAAATTTACCCACACTACTCCGCTCCTCCGCGACCTTCACTGGTTACCGGTGGCCGCCGCATCCGCTTCAAAACATTGGTACTTATGTACCGTGCGGCGAACAGATCGGGTCCGGTCTACATCCAGGACATGGTCTAACCTCACACCCAGGACATGGTCTAACCTCACACCCAGGACATGGTCTAACCTCACACCCAGGACATGGTCTAACCTCACACCCAGGACATGGTCTAACCTCACATCCAGGACATGGTCTAACCTCACACCCAGGACATGGTCTAACCTCACATCCAGTACATGGTCTAACCTCACACCCAGGACATGGTCTAACCTCACACCCAGGACATGGTCTAACCTCACACCCCAGCCCGTTCACTTCACTCGGCTTCTGCCAATCAGCTTGTAGCTCCTTCACTTCGAGCTAAACACTCAACAAAATCACGACTGTTTGCTGTGCTGGCTCCTCATTGGTGGAACGAGCTCCCCATTGACATCAGGACAGCAGGAAGTCTCTACATCTTCCGTCGGAAACTAAAAACACATCTTTTTCGACTATACCTTGAATAGGGAAGGTAGAGCCGTAGTAGCACTTAAATGTCCCTTACCGATAGCACTTTGTTGTTTAGCACTTTAGTAGCACTTAAATGTCTCTTACAGATAGTATTCTGTAGTTTAACGTTATTGAAGAAATTGTACTTGCTTGATTTTTGTTGTTCTGAGTTTGGACTCATGGTTTAATGCACTTATTGTAAGTCGCTTTGGATAAAAGCGTCAGCTAAATGACATGTAATGTAATGTAATACTACTACTACTACTACTACTACTACTACTCCTACTACAACTACTACTAGTACCACTACTACAACTACTATGACAACAACTACTACAACTATGACTACTACAACAACTACTACTACTACTACTACTACTACTACTGGTATTTCTACGACGACTACTACTACTACTAAGACTACTAATACGATGAGTCCTACAACTACTACAACTACTACTACAACTATGATTACTAATACTACTAAAACTACTACTACTGGTACTACTACTACTACTACGACTGCTACTCCAACTACTACTACTACTAAATCGACTACTAATACTAATATCTAAATAGATAGAATATTAAGATTGAAAATATCTTAATATTAAACACAATTAAAATGTTAAATCCTAAGATTACACAATCCCATCAGATGGTTTGACATATTTTTACAACCTCCATCATAACAGTAATTGTGCATCATACTTAGCTTTTCATTAATATAGCTAATAGATAAGTTATACTGTATATAGTAATATTTCTGCTGACTCGTTTTTCATTGTAGCTACAGAACATTCGGAAATATCTTAATAATGTAATATCTATTTTACTTGATCCTATGAATGTGTGCTTTATCCAGTATTGAGCATATTTATTTGTGGATTTTATGTTAAAAACTAAATTTTAGATTGTGTTTATAGTATTGTGAATATAACATCTGCATATATAACATCTGTATATATAACCTTCAGACCCGCAAACCAAAGCAAACTTCACGAAAGCTCGAAAGCATATGGCGTTCCACCAATCTGGAAGAATCACGCTTAGTTTGGCGAGATAGTCTTAAAACATATAAAAAGGCTCTCCGTAATGCCAGAGCAGCCTATTACTCATCAGTAATAGAGAAAAATAAGAACAACCCCAGGGTTCTCTTTAGCACTGTAGCCAGGCTGACAGAGAGTCACAGCTCTGTGGAGCCGTGTATTCCTATAGACCTCAGTAGTAATGACTTCATGAACTTCTTCAATGAAAAGATTTGAACTATTAGAGGCAAGATTGATGATCTCTTGCCCTCAACTACTGCCGATCTGTCATCAAGAGGAGTGGCCTTGGAAACGGCTGTATGCCCTGATGTATATTTGGATAGCTTTTCTCCCATTAACCTAGACCAATTGTCCTCAACGGTTTCTACTTCTAAACCGTCTACCTGTCTCTTGGACCCCATCCCAACGAGGCTGCTTAAAGACGTGTTGCCTTTAGTTGGCACCTCTCTGTTGGATATTGTTAATGTGTCTTTGCTAACAGGCCATGTACCACATTCCTTCAAAGTAGCTGTAATTAAACCTCTCCTGAAGAAGACCACTCTTAATCCAGAGGTGTTGGCTAACTACAGACCGATCTCTAACCTTCCCTTCCTCTCTAAGATCCTTGAGAAAGTAGTCGCAAATCAGTTGTGTGACTTTCTACATCAGAAAAGTTTATTTGAGGAGTTTCAGTCAGGATTTAGAAAACAGCACAGAGACAGCACTGGCAAACAAAAAACAACACAGCTGTAATTTACTGTGCAGGGGACTTTTAGTCTGTAAAGCCTCTGAAAACATAAAGCAGATACACTGACCCCGCCGCCATCTTTGTAGGTCCGCTCCTTTTCATACAAATGGACGGTGCGTCTTGAGGCTCAAACGCGTTGTCTTTCGTTGCGTTTCTAAGGACGCTCCTCAGACCGACCTCTTCCTCTACAGGACTCGGTCTGCAGTCCGCTGCTCTCCATTTGGCCGAGGCTTGTGTTCATTGTTCATGTGTTCATTGTTCATGTGTTCATGTGTTCATTGTTCATGTGTTCATTGTTCCTGCGTTGGTTTATCACAGTTCTCCCGCACACCGCAGTAGTCTGACCAAGTTTCGCTCCACTGGTTGTTTCAATGCTGCGTGACGCCTTTAAGACGTCCTTCATGCTCGTAGTCCTCCAATGATGAGATAACTCCAGTTTGAGTGGTTATAAATAACTTTGCTTTTATCAACTACGCCTTCTGGTAGAGATTTAAAATGAAAATGTCCATTTAAAAGTGCATTCCATGTTCTCGGTCAATGTATGCAGTAGCATGGATTGCTGCGTTAACGCGTTAATAACACGTTAATAACACGTTAATAACACGTTAATAACACGTTAATAACGCGTTAATAACGCTCCCAGCCCTAATAGAACATGTGTATATATTAAGATGCCCCTATGAACCTTGTTAGGGTTAAAGTCAGCCGGTCTTTATCCACCTCCTCTTTGTGTTTCTTCACCTCAATCCAGGCCGTCCTCCAGCTGGTAGAGACGTTCACTTTGCCCAATATGGCTGCTTGAGGAGTTCTCATGTGTGTCCTGGTGTTCTCATGTTCTCATGTGTGTCCTGGTGTTCTCATGTGTGTGCTGATGTTCTCATGTTCTCATGTGTGTGCTGGTGTTCTCATGTTCTCATGTGTGTGCTGGTGTTCTCATGTTCTCATGTGTGTGCTGGTGTTCTCATGTTCTCATGTGTGTCCTGGTGTTCTCATGTTCTCATGTGTGTCCTGGTGTTCTCATGTGTGTCTTGGTGTTCTCATGTTCTCATGTGTGTCTTGGTGTTCTCATGTTCTCATGTGTGTCCTGGTGTTCTGATGTTCTCATGTGTGTCCTGGTGTTCTGATGTTCTCATGTGTGTGCTGGTGTTCTCATGTTCTCATGTGTGTCCTGGTGTTCTCATGTTCTCATGTGTGTGCTGGTGTTCTCATGTTCTCATGTGTGTCCTGGTGTTCTCATGTTCTCATGTGTGTGCTGGTGTTCTCATGTTCTCATGTGTGTCCTGGTGTTCTAATGTTCTCATGTGTGTCCTGGTGTTCTCATGTGTGTCTTGGTGTTCTCATGTTCTCATGTGTGTCCTGGTGTTATCATGTTCTCATGTGTGTCCTGGTGTTCTCATGTTTTATTAATGTTTCCGACAAGTGCTTCATGCCTCTTACTCCGGTATCTGTCCATGCTGGATCGGTCCCCGTTGATTTATAAAGCAAAATACGGCATTAGCACGACAGCATCCGGCTAGCCAAACCTTCCTGGTGTACCGGTCTCTAGAGAAGCTTCTAAACCTTCCTGGTGTACCGGTCTCTAGAGAAGCTTCTAAACCTTCCTGGTGTACCGGTCTCTACACAAGCTTCCAAACCTTCCTGGTGTACCGGTCTCTACAGAAGCTTCTAAACCTTCCTGGTGTACCGGTCTCTACAGAAGCTTCCAAACCTTCTTGGTGTACCAGTCTCTACAGAAGCTTCCAGACCTTCCTGGTGTACCGGTCTCTACAGAAGCTTCCAAACCTTCTTGGTGTACCAGTCTGTACAGAAGCTTCCAGACCTTCCTGGTGTACCGGTCTCTACAGAAGCTTCTAAACCTTCCTGGTGTACCGGTCTCTACAAAAGCTTCCAAACCTTCTTGGTGTACCAGTCTCTACAGAAGCTTCCAGACCTTCCTGGTGTACCGGTCTCTACAGAAGCTTCTAAACCTTCCTGGTGTACCGGTCTCTACAGAAGCTTCCAGACCTTCCTGGTGTACCGGTCTCTACAGAAGCTTCCAAACCTTCCTGGTGTACCGGTCTCTACAGAAGCTTCCAAACCTTCCTGGTGTACCGGTCTCTACAGAAGCTTCCAAACCTTCCTGGTGTACCGGTCTTTACAGAAGCTTCCAAACCTTCCTGGTGTACCGGTCTCTACAGAAGCTTCCAGACCTTCCTGGTGTACCGGTCTCTAAAGAAGCTTCCAGACCTTCCTGGTGTACCGGTCTCTACAGAAGCTTCTAAACCTTCCTGGTGTACCGGTCTCTACAGAAGCTTCCAGACCTTCCTGGTGTACCGGTCCATATGTTCTGCATATATATAACATCTGTATATATACTATCTCCATATATAACATCTGCATATATATATAATCTGCATATATACCATATGTATAAATAACATCTGAATATATAACATCTGTATATATACAACATCTACATATATAACATCTATATATATAACATCTGTATATATATATATAACATCTACATATACAACATCTACATATATAACATATGTATATATACCATATGTATATATAACATCTGCATATATAACATCTGTATATATATAACATCTACATATATAACATCTGTATATATAACATCTGTATATATATAACATCTACATATACAACATCTACATATATAACATATGTATATATAACATATGTATATATAACATCTGCATATATAACATCTGTATATATACAACATCTACATATATAACATCTGTATATATATAACATCTGCATATATAACATCTGTATATATAACATCTGTATATACAACATCTGCATATATAACATCTACATATATAACATATGTATATATAACATATGTATATATATAACATCTGCATATATAACATATGTATATATAACATCTGTATATATATACAACATCTACATATACAACATCTAAATATATAACATATGTATATATAACATCTGCATATATAACATATGTATATATAACATATGTATATATATACAACATCTACATATATAACATATGTATATATAACATCTGCATATATAACATATGTATATATAACATCTGCATATATAACATCTGTATATACAACATCTGCATATATAACATCTACATATATAACATATACCTATACAATATGTATGTATAACATCTGCATATATATATATATATGAACATCTGCATATACAACATCTGTATCCATGAGTTTTTTTCCATGACGGTGGAACAGCAGGTTTTCTGCCAACAACACCACTTCCTCCAGGCCACCCCGCCCTTCCAACCCCACCCTTTTATCAAAACGGGTCCGGGTCCGGGTTCTTACCGTGGGCCTCTTCCAGGTGACTCCCCGGACCTTGGAGGAGCTCCGGCCCAGCTCCTTGAAGCCCAGGGCCTCGGGCGCGGCGGGGAAGGCCGGGTCGCAGAACAGTTTCCCTGCGGAGCGGCACTGAGCGCGCAGGGCGGCGAAGTCCTGGTTCAGGTAGCGCACCGCGTTGGCATTGCTGCCGAAGCCCGCAGCCAGGGCCCGCTTCTTGGCCAGAGTGGAGGCCACGCCGGACATGATGGCGGAGAACACGAAGAAGAAGAACAGTTAGAAACTCTGCGCTGATTCTTCTGAGCAAACTTTTCCTCTCAGAGTCAGACCTCCGCCCCGAGGAGGAGCCAGAGGTCCGCCTGACGCGCCGCGCGCCGCACCCTCTTGGAGGGGTCTGTGTGTGTGTGTGTGTGTGTGTGTGTGTCTGTGTGTGTGCGTGTGTGTCT